>NC_081851.1:44685023-44988148 GCF_963259705.1 Myotis daubentonii | reverse complement strand
AAGATTCCATTTATGATACCAATCCTATCTAATAAAAGAGAAAAATGGTAATTGGCGTACAACGATACCCTTTTCATTGGCTAATCAGGGCTATATGCAAATTAACTGCCAACTAAGATTGCGGTTAATTTGCATATGTAGGCACAATGCAGGGAGGTGGAAGGGAAAGCAGGAAGAAGCCCCCTGCCACTGACAGTGATCAGAAACCCAGAGGGGAGCTAAGAGCTGGGGGGCAGGACAAAGGCCTCAGGCCTGGTCAAAGGGCCGATCCGGTGATTGGTGATCGGAGGGTGATGAGGGTCAACTCCTCTGGCCGAGGCATCAGGCCTGGGCGGGGGGCTGAGCCGGGGATTGGGGGGATATGATGGTCCCCTTGCCCAGGCCTGAAGCCTGGGTCAGAGGCGTCAGGCTTGGGTCGGGGGTGGAGCAAGTGATCAGAGGGAGATGGGGGTCCCCTGCCCAGGCATGATTCCTGGGCCAGAGGCCTCAGGCCAGGGCGGGGGCCAGAGCCAGTGATCAGGGGGAGATGGGGGTCCCCTGTCCAAGCCTGACACCTCTGGCGGAGGCGTCAGGCCTGGGCAAGGGGCCGATCAGGCGATCGGAGGGTGTTGGGCGTCTACGCCTCTGTCAGAGGCGTCAGGCCTGGGCAAGGGGCCGATCCTGCAATTGGAGGGTGATGGGGGTCAACGCCTGAGGGCTCCCAGTATGTGAGAGGGGGCAGGCTGGGCTGAGGGACACTCTCCCCACACACACACACACACACACACACACACACCCAGTGCACGAATTTCGTGCATCAGGCCCCTAGTTATGAAAATAAAATTCCTAGAAATAATCTTAAGAAATGCTTAAAATTCACAATATTCAAATGAAAACCTCAAAGTGAAAAACACAAAAAGATTGGTCTTCTATAAATAAAGAGACAGATCCTGTTCTTGTACAGGTAAATTCAATACAATGTCAATTTTTCTATATCAACCATAAATTTAATACAACCCAAATTTTAAAAAGTAACAGAATTTAAATTTTTGAAAGAATGAGACAAACTGATTCTAAAGTTCACGTGAAAAATAAATAGCCAGGAAAATTCTGAGGAGTAATAAGAAAGATGGGCCATCTCTACAAGATACTAACTATACAACTATGTAATAAGGATATAAGGTTGATGAATGAATGGATGGGTAAAGTGAAACAGGAAGTCAAGAAATAAATACAAATACATACGCCAGTTTAGGATGATTCTAGAAAGGAATTTCTAATCAATGATTTTAAAAAAAGCTAGCCTTGCTCAAGCCAGTTTGGCTCAGTGGATAGAGTGTCGGCCTGTGAACCAAAGGGTCCTGGGCTTGATTCCGGTCAAGGGCATGTACCTTGGTTGCAGGATCCTCCCCAACCGAGGCCCTGGTCAGGGCTTGTGCAGGAGGCAACCAATCGATGTTGTTTCTCTCACATTAATGTTTTTCTCTGTCTTCCTCTCTCTCTTCCACTCTCCCTAAAAAAACCAATGGAAAAATATCCTCGAGTGAGGATTAAGAACAAAAACAAAACAAAACAAAACCTAGCCAGTTATTAGAACTGGGTAGCTATATAAAAAAGAAATTAACTCCCCATTTCATTCCTTTCACCTCAATAAATCACTTATAGTACAAAATTAGAAGTAAAAACTAAAATAATGAAAGTGTAAGAAAACTATGAGTTTTTAAAGTATAATACAAAATCCAAAAGCTATAAAAGATTAGTAAATCTGATTAAATGAAAGTGAAATCTGCTTAGGAAAACAAGCAAAACAAAAGCACAAAGTCAAAAGACAATCAGGGCATGGGCGGCGTGAGGGCCAAAAGGGGGTTAAGGACACATATGTAATACCTTAACCAATAAAGAAAATAAAAAAACAAACAAAAAAGACAAAGAGATAAAGTACTTGCAATTCACATTACAAAGAAATTTATTTTATGGAAAATATTCTACAAATTAGTAAAAAAACCCCACACCTATATAATAAAAAAATATATGCAAATAGGCCGAACAGCAGGACAACCAATCAAAGCATAATAAGCTAATGATATGCTAAGGCAGCTCAACTGCTCGCTATGACATGCACTGACCACCAAGGGGCAGACAGTCAACTGGTCAACCAGTTGCTGTGACGTGCACTGACCACCAGGGGACAGTCGATGGATCGACCAGTCACTATGATATGCACTAACCACAAGGGGGCAGATGCTCTGACCAGTAGGTTAGCTTGCTGCTGGGGTCTGGCTGATCAGGGCTGAGCAAGATGGGCTGGATGTGCCCTGGAGCCCTCCTGCAATCCCTCCCCAGCCCAATCGTGCACCGTGCACCGGTGGAGTCCCTCAGCCTGGCCTGCACCCCCTCGCAATCTGGGACCCATCAGAGGATGTTGGAGAGCCGATTTCAGCCTGATCCTGCAGGCCACTCCCCTTGGGAGGGCATCAGATGCAGGGCTCATGGCTGGTGAGCACTGCTGCAGCAGGACGAACTTGTCCTGATCGGGACTGATTGGTCGCGAGCCCGCGGCAGGCACAGTGGGGCCGGGATGAGTGGGAGCGGGAGGCAGGAGCTACAGGCAGGAGCTACAGGCAGCGTTGGACTGTGGGTTTCGGCCCGATCCCTGCAGGCCACCCAGAGGGACCCCACCTGTGCACGAATTTGTGCACCCGGCCTCTAGTTATACACACATTAGGAAAATGAGAAAAAGATTTTAACAGATTAGAGAAAAGGTAACACAGATAAATGGCTTTCAAACACATGAAAAGAAGCTCAACCTCACTACTGTGCTTCTGTTGCACACCAGTTGAAAACACCTATCATGTAGTATAGCTGGGAATATAAAAATGATATAGTCTTTTGTAAAGTGATGTATTCTAATTAATTAAATTTACTTTAAGAATTTATTACTGGTTTGGTTCAATGGCTGAGCACATATTCGTGTTGGGGGCTCAGTCCCCAATGTGGGGCATGCAGGAGGCAGTTGATCAATGATTCTCTCTCATCACTGACGTTTTTATCTCTCTCCATCTCTTCTTCTCTGAAATCAATAAAAATATATATTTTTCAAAAACATGAAATTATTTCCCTCCTTTGTATTTAATTTTTGAAAGATTATTTTTTAATGTATTCATTTTTTAAATGAAGAAAGCAGATCACAGAATGGTGTTTCTATAACATAAATTATATACTTGTGTATTTACTATATCCACAGAAAGCCCTGGAATGCCATAGTCAAAGCATCATTGGAAAATGAACTATATAAAGGAATCTTCTCTTTCTACTATCTAAAATTTTTCTCTTATGATTTTTGCTTTACAATGATGTTATCAGAAAAATTATTATTTCTACTTTAGAATAGTTATATATTGGTTTATATATAAGACTTCAACCAGAAAGATTATGAAACATTCAAATTATTCCCACTGGGTATAATGGAAAAATAATGGAAGGACCCAGAAGAAACAGCACAGGAAGGAGCTTTAAGGAATAGGGGAAGTAACACAGATTTAAGGTAGGTAAGAATGTCACGCTAAGTTCATCTCAAGAATTCTTAGTCAATGCTCATGGGAACAATTTTCCAGCCTGTGTTTTCTGACACAATCAATAACCAACTCTCCAGATCATAAATAACTCACTCCCTACAAGAAATTACAAAAGTGCCAATGGAAGAGTGAATAACTCAATCTAAAGAGTAATTGGACATTTGTTGGTTTAGTCATTAAGTGTATCAAATAGATTTTATGTCAAATGGGCCTTTCAAATATAAAACCAGTAAGACAGGTACTCTATAATGACTGGTTATTAACTCCATTGTGTAAGTTACTATTCAAAATACTCAATCCCACAAAACTATACCATTAAAGGTTTTCTCTATATATAGTCATAGAAATTAAAAATTATTTCTGCATTCTAAAAATGAGCCTAAGGTTTATATTTCCAGGGTTCATTTTATTCACAGTTCACTTTTCCTCCCAGCAGTAAAGTTCTAGTAAACTTTACGTTTGTATGTTTAAGGAAATTTTTCATTGCAACAAAAAAAAGTTTCAAACACATTTCACACAGATATTTAGATGTCTTAATACCTACCTGTCCTTCCCTTGAAAATTTAAAGGGTGGTTTGTGTTTAATAACACTTGTTGCAAGCCTGAGGAGTCCTGTAAGTCCATCATCTTCTATGTTGCCATCTTGATGATCAAGGATCTCCCTGCTACAGAGAATACAAGCAAAACAAGATAGTTTACATGATTATGTCCTTTTACCTTTCCTCAACAATATAACTGTCAATTTTAAATCAAATTTTACCTTCGAATACAGTCAGCCAAATGCCGTGCCAAAGCATCTAAGTCGAGGAGTGTTGTCTTAATACAAAGAGAAAATATAAAATTCAAATGTAAATTTTTATTTAGTAATTCAGAGATTATTAAAACAGCATAAAAAATGTTTTCCTTGAAAGTAATAAGAATTTGGTTCTCCTAAATACATGAATATACCTATTAATTAACTCATTTACTTATATATGTCAAATTAATAATATTATAGTTGTAAACACATCATTGACAGTCCTTCAAAAAAGATACAATG
This sequence comes from Myotis daubentonii, assembly GCF_963259705.1. Lineage (NCBI taxonomy): Eukaryota > Metazoa > Chordata > Mammalia > Chiroptera > Vespertilionidae > Myotis > Myotis daubentonii. The sequence continues at coordinate 44,983,555 of NC_081851.1, read as the reverse complement.
GGCCCTGGCCGTTATGGCTCAGTTGGTTGGAGCGCTGCCCCATACACCAAAAGGTAGCGGGTTCAACTCCCGGGCAGGGCACACAGCCAGGTTTGTGGGTTCAATCCTTAGGCAAAGTGCATGAAGGAGGCAACATATCAATGTTTCTCTCTTTCTCCTTCTCTCAAAAAGATAAATACATACATATATATGTTTATGTATATACATATATATATCAGTAAGAATTAAAAAACAAAAGATGCTATGGGATGTCACTAACAAATTATGATTGTCACAGTTATTTATTGAGGAGATACTAAGGTTTCATGTTGTTTTTTATTCTTTAACAATTTTACTAAGATATAATCACATACTGTACAATTCAGCTATTAAGGTTTTTTAACAACACCTTTAAACTAGGCTTTAAAAATAAACTTACATACAGTTAAATAATTTCAAAAAGCTTTAATTACCAATACAACTGAGCAAAAAATTTTAAGATTATATAAACTAGAATTTAATGTTTTAAAAATGTTATGATTTTTAGAAAAATTGTAAGAGAGACAGACACAGAAACATCAATGCTGATCAATGGGGCTGCCTCCTGCACCCTCCTCTGCTGGGGATAGAACCCGCAACCCAGGCATAAAATGCCCAAGAATTGAACCAGGGACCTCTTGGTACATGGGTTGATGCTCAAACACTAAGCCACACAGGCTGGGCTAGAACTTAATTTAAGAGGATTCTTAAAGACAATCTCTGTGAAGGAAAATGTTTGGCAAGCAAGAAATATTAGATTCCTACTTTTAATAGACACCACCAGATTTAAAAAAAAAAAACCACGATGTTTATGTGACATCAATATTCTATATAATAAAGCAGTAATATGCAAATTTCCCATTACACCCTCGCACAAAATGGCCCCCATGTGGGCACAAGATGGCCACAAGATAACTGGCAGGGTAGGGCAGGTGTGGGTGATCATGCCAGCAGGGGAGGGCAGTTAGGGGAAACCAGGCAGGCAGGGGAGGGCAGTTGGGAGCAACCGGGCCAGTAGGGGAGGGTAGTTGGGGGCAACCAGGCCAGCAGAGAATGGCAGTTAGGGGCAACCAGGCCGGCAGGGGAGGGCAGTTAGGGGGGACAGGGCCGGCAGGGAAGGGCAGTTGGGGCAACCAGGCCAGCAGGGGATGGCAGTTAGGGGGGACCAGGTTGGCAAGGGAGGGAAGTTGAGGATGACCAGGCCTACAGCGGAGGGAGGGCAGCTAGGGGCAACCAGGCCGGCAAGGGAGCGCAGTTGAGAGTGACCGGGCCTACAGCGGAGGGCGGTTAGGGGCAACCGGGCCAGCAGGGGAGGGCAGTTGGGGGCGATTGGGCCGGCAGGGGAGTGGTTAGGCATCGATCAGGCTGGCAGGGGAGTGGTTAGGGGGTAATCACGCTAGAGGCAGAAGCGGTGAGGGGCAATCAGGTAGGCAGGCAGGCAGGCGAGCAGTTGGGAGCCAGCAGTCCCAGATTGTGAAAGGGATGTACGACTGCCCGTTTAGACTAAACCGGCAGTCAGACATCCCCCCAGGGGTCCCAGATTGGAGAGGGTGCAGGCTGGGCTGAGGGACACCCCTCTCCCAATGCACAAATTTCGTGCACTAGGCCTCTAGTTTTATGAATAATCAAGCAAATTAAAGCATACTTAATATTAATTTTTACAATTATTTCTCAAATGAAAAGTAGAAAACTTAAGAATTCAAATTAGCCCTACCCGGTTTGGCACAGTGGATAGAGTGTCGGCTGTGGACTAAACGGTCCCAGGTTGGATTCCTGACAAGGGCACGTACCTCCATTGCAGGCTGTGGCCCTGGTCAGGGGCATGTGGGAGGCAACCAATCAGTGTGTTTCTCACCACATCAGTATTCCTCTCTATCTTTCCCCCTCCCTTCCACTCTCTCTAAAAATCAATGGAAAAAAATATCTTCGGGTGAAGATTAACCAAAAATTTAAAAAAAAAGAATTCAGATTTAACAGTTTCTTAAAGAGAAGTTCAAACACTACAGGATATTTTGTATGTAAAGTGTATATATTGCACTTCGATCAAAATACATTAAAAAAATCAGAGAAGCTGAAACCGGTTTGGCTCAGTGGATAGAGGGCCTGCGGACTGAAGGGTCCCAGGTTCGATTCTGGTCAAGGGCATGTACCTGGGTTGCAGGCACATCCCCAGTGGGAGATGTGCAGGAGGCAGCTGATCGATGTTTCTCTCTCATCGATGTTTCTAACTCTCTATCACTCTCCCTTCTTCTCTGTAAAAAATCAATAAAATATATTAAAAAAAAATCAGAGAAAATGTTTCCTAAATATTTAAATGTATTTTGTTTAAGTTGTTTCTCTTTTTTTCCCCCTGAGATCATTTAGATGCATTTTAGTTTACTAAATTTATAAGTGAAAAAAATCAAAAGACTTTATGTGGCAAATTTGTTTTTGAAATTCACTTGTTTTAAACAATTGTTTAGATGAAAATATTTTAGTTTACTAAAAGAAAATTAGATCAGCAAACTCACAGTGTTTCTTTGACCTTAAAACAACTCCTATTTGAATTGCAATTTTATTTTATATTCAGAAATCCAAATCTACAGGCTATTATAGAAAGCTGTATTTAAATTTAAAGTCTGAATATCACATTCTAAACACGATTTTGCATCCAGAAATCTTACTCAACAGAGACAGGAAAACTACTTATATGTAGATACTAGATAAAGCCATTTCAACAAAGATAAAAGTAAAAAGAAGGAAGGAATTAGAGCAGGACAGAAAGGTGCAAATCGAGTAGAAAAATCAAAACATTTTCAACTCATTGATTAAAATGCTTTAATAAGGACCTATAAAGTATGAACACATATGTGCATAATTCATTTCTATTAACATGATAATGTATAATTTCCTGAACATACCTGACTAGCGTCCTTTATATGTATGTTGTCAACTAATTTGCACAACAACCAAAAATACTCTTTGCATCCAGGTTTTAACATTGGTTCTTCTTCATAATCATCTATCTATTAAAAAAATTTTAACTTTGTAAAATCATTTTTAAAAGGAAAACAACTTAAAATTACAATATATTTAAGAAACTACACTATGAAAAGAATTAAATCCTAATACAAACTAAACAGTAATAAAAACTTAACAAAAATATGAAGACAACACTCCTATTTTCTATAAAGTTAGAAAACTAAGAACATAGTGAATGAGAAAACTCAGAATAACGTTGCTCTCAAATTACTTACAACCTACTTGAAAAAGATATGAATAATGTATAATGTTAAATAATGTGATATAAATTAAGAATTCAATGAAAATGTCGGAATACAAGAAACCTACAGAACATGAGTATATATAAAGCTACCCACATGCAATGGTCTATTATAATTTTGAAATCTGAAAAATAAAGAATACATCGTATTTCTTACATAGTCGATGATAGGTTAATATGGTGGAGGAAAGTAAATCCTACAATACAACATATTTCTGGGATTAGTAAAATTTACTTACTAATGGGCTCAGGATTTATTATGTGGTAGATGCTTTTACAAGGCTAATATATACATGGGAAAGGGATGAAAATTAGAAATTGAGAATATCATAATAATAATAAAACCCTATGTGACTAAATTAAATGATAGCTACATTTATGATGTTTCTGACATTCAACTTACTAACACAGGCCCAAAAATATAGTAAGAACAAATGTTATTTCCAAAACAGAATATCCATGACAGATCCCCTAAAGCTGAAATCAAAACAAACATATTCTACTCGTAGGTGTAACATGGTCACAATGCTGTCACTTTAAGAACTATGTAAGTATTTATTACCTTGGTAAAAACTATAGATAGTAAACAAGGACTCAAAATTACTACAATAATATAATATGATAATAAAATTGGGCATAGGAAACTGCAAAAATAGAAACCACTCCTGAATACAGTAAAATCTTACCCTGATAGGTTTGAGAGCTTGAGCATCAGGAAGAAATTTCAACAATGTTGAGGCAGCCAGTAGCAGAAAAGAGCGATTGATTGAGTCACCTCCATCCAGTCCTGATAGAGATAACTTATAAAGACCATTGCAAGACTCATGTCGGACTGCAGTCTAAATGAAAAAACAAGTTCCAAAGACAATCTGAGTTAGTATTAAACAGCTAATATTAGGCTTAATATGTTGGCAGAAATAACATTAGGTGATTTATTTAATAACATTTTAAAATGCAATGTTCTGATCACATATTCACGCATATAAATATATGACCAAATAAAGTACTCCAAAGTATATAGTATTATGTAAAAACATATCTGAGAAATCCTAAATATGGTCATAAAATAAAACCAATTAAACAATAGACAAATACAAAGGGGATTGAGGAGAAAATATACATATAAATTTATGTACAAGATTAAGTAACAGGATAAAATATTTTCATAACAGCAATTTATAAAACACTTAAAGTAGAACATTTTACCAATTCTAAGGTACTTGCCCAAATGTCACAATGGTTCTCTGGGACAGAACCAGAACAAAAACACATATTCATCAACTAAGAGTACAGTTTTATACAGTACTGTCTAAAAAAGATGTGATTGTTGGGGCTAAGTGATAGTAAGAGTGTGTTTCTACTATTTCACGTAGGAATATGGTGTGAGTAATATCAAAGATATAGTTAGTGAAAATTATATTGTCCTCCTCAGTGTCAATAATGGAATCAAAGAAAATATATTTATTTTTATTTTCACTTGCATCTAAGATACACTCTAATTAAATAGAAAAAAAACCACAAATAAGAACTTCTCTAAAACGTAAATGACCACAATAAATGCTAAGTGACCACAATAAACGCTCACCTCTCCATGTCCCAAAACAGAGCAATTTTTTTAAAAAAAGCAAAATAATCTAAAAGAAGTATTTCAGAAAAAGACAAATATGAATGCTATAGAATATCTAAAATTCACACTTAAGTATAGATAGTTCCAAAATATTATAGATCTTCCAGATAATGTGATATATTTGTGGGTCATTGGTTTCCATTAGTTTTTTTATTGTCAACTAAAGGCCCAGTGCATGAATTCGTGCATGGGTAGGGTCCCTCGGCCTGGCCAGGGATCGGGGCCATCTCGCCCAGTCCTGATTGGCCAGACCCCAGCTAGCAAGCTAACCTACCTGTTGTAGCATCTTCCTCCTTGGTGGTCAGTGTGCATCATAGCAACTGGTGGAGTGGTTGACTGAATGGTTGACCGATCGGTCGGACACTTAGCATATTATGCTTTTATTATATAGGATGTTAATATAAAAAGTAAAGCGTAACTACTAATCTTTATTTTTATCTTACCTCAGGAATAAGGAGGGTCAATTTCTTTAGCCAATCTTGTAAATGATCACTATCAGCAAGGCTAGATTTCACTAAAGAACAGCAATGAGCCCAACTCACCAAGAGCCACATTGAATAATGTGAAACTAAAGAAAAAGTAGAAAAAATACAATTATAAGGGCTTGGTACTGTAAAGAAAACAATGTTCATTATTTAAAAATACATATAAATCTATCTAGTTATCTAAATTTTTACCTCTGAAAAATTAACTTTCTTAAATCCTTACCTTCATGTCTAGACCTGTGATCAGACTGAGCTTTCAAAACTCTGCAAATAAAAATACACCACCACCAATTAAATTCAGTAATGAATTAAAAATAACTTAGTTAAAAGTATATACAACTTTCCCCATAAAAAACATTAGATTTTAGAAAGCTACTTTTATTTTTTTCTATGACTCTTATCTTTTATTTTAAAATTCACTGGTTAAATCTTATAGCAAACAAATGGATGCTCAGATTTAATAAAATTTGACTGAAACCGATATTGATTGCAGTAAGTAAACCCTCAACAAATATTCATGGGCTGTTATTCAAGAGAAAGGTCACAATGGTTTAGTCTAAACTTCAGACTCTTTAAAACAGTGGTTCTCAACCTTCCTAATGCCACGACCCTTTAATACAGTTCCTCATGTTGTGGTGACCCCCAACCATAATATTATTTTCATTGCTACTTCATAACTGTAATTTTGCTACTGTTATGAATCGTAATGTAAATATCTGATATGCAGGATGTATTTAGGAGACCCCTGTGAAAGGGTCGTTTGACCCCCAAAGGGATCGCGACCCACAGGTTGAGAACTGCTGCTTTAAAAGAATCATACATTGACATAAAATGCCCTTCCTTTGACAAGAAAAAAAATTCTGAGCAGTACTAAATTAAATTATAGCAGGCCAGAAAGTGAAACAGAGAGACAAGAGTATTCAACCAGTTAATTAATGTCTGTGAGCCAACTAACAATGCTCACATTCCTGAATACATGAAGGAGCTTTGAAGCAACTCCCAGAGCAGTGATGGCGAACCGATGACTCGCGTGTCAAAGTTGACATGCGAACTCATTTTTTTGGTTGATTTTTCTTTGTTAAATGGCATTTAAATATATAAAATAAATATCAAAAATATAAGTCTTTGTTTTACTATGGCTGCAAATATCAAAAAATTTCTATATGTGACAGGGCAGCAGAGTTAAGTTAGGGTTTTTCAAAATGCTGAAATGCCGAGCTCAAAAGGTTCGCCATCACTGTCCTAGAGCAACCACCAGAAACCATCACAATCTGCTTATGCATGAACTTTCAGGACTGTTCCCTGCAGCCAATCAAAAGTAGTAAACATTTCTTCCTCAGGGACTATGCACCTATCCCAGAACTGCCCTTGCTTTACCTTCCTCCTTTACTTAGCCAATGTAAATTCTTTCAAAACAACTTACATCTTTCTTCTATAATGTAAAAGAGCCCATCAACTCCAGAATGGGGGACATGTAGTCTGCCGGTGGTTTATACTTCATGCCCCAGACTTAGTCCTCTTCTGGCTAGCATTCAGCTCAACAAACCTTTTCAGAAAAGCTTTCAGCTATGAAAGGTTCTGTTTAATGCTGTTGTATTGTTAGTGCCAGTTTCTAGCATGAATAGTTAAAAGCAAATTATTAAGCCCTAACCGGTTTGGCTCAGTGGATAGAGTGCCGGCCTGCAGACTGAAGGGTCCCGGGTTTGATTCTGGTCACGGGGATGTACCTTGGTTGCGGGCACATCCCCAGTGGGAGGTGTGCAGGAGGCAGCTGATTGTATTCATCTGGAACAAGTGTTCCAGTTTCTAAATCTCTATGTCTCTCCCTTCCTCTCTGTAAAAAATCAATTATATATATATATATATATTTTTAAATTATTAAAAAGTAGAGAAAGCTGACTAATTTAATATAATTTCATCTTTATTTTCCCTAATATTTTTAGTAACTTCAATGGAAAATGTATTACTTTGTCCGGCTGGTATAGCTCAGTGGCTGAGCATCGACCTATGCAACCTATGAACCAGGAGGTGGTCATGGTTCAATTCCCAGTCAGGGCACATGCCCAGATTGTGGGCTGGACCCCCAGTAGGGGGCGTGCAGGAGGCAGCCGATCAACGATTCTCTCTCATCATTGATATTTCTAGCTCTCTCTCCTTTCTCTAAAATCAATAAAAATATTTTAAAAGAAAATGTATTCAGTTTCAAGAAAACTAATTGAAATTTTTATTTTAACAAGATTAAATATAGATTATTTGCCTTATAAATAAACTTTTTAAAAATATATTTCTATTGATTTCAGAGAGAGGGAGAGAGAGATAGAAACATCAATGATGAGAGATAATCATTGATCAGCTTTCTCCTGCACGCCCCCCACTAGGAATCAAGCCCACAACCAAGGCACATGCCCTTGATGGGAACCAAGTCCGGGACCCTTCAGTCTGCAGGCCAACACTCCATCCACTGAGCTAAACCAGCTTGGGCTTACAAATAAACTTCTAAAAAATCACTAATCTCTAGCATTTACACTTTGCTATTAATTCACAGAATACCTTTTAAAGTCCCCCAAAGCAAGGCTCACCCATATTACTGATTTAAAGTAAAAGGTACTAAGAAGTAAAAACTTTATAAATCGAACTTTTTTAATATTAAACATACTATAAACAAACATATTGGTATATTAACTTCACCAGAGCAGCTTACCCACCTATCTTTTAAATTTGTAGTATTAAATGATTTTTGATAATACAAGCAAAAAGTGTTTTAACTGCTTTGATGTAAATCTCCTAGCACAGTGGTCGGCAAACTGCGGCCCCTTGAGTGTGGCTCTTCCACAAAATACCACGTGCGGGCGCGCACATACAGTGTGATTGAAACTTCGTGGCCACACAAAGAGCCGCATGTGGCTTGCGAGCCGCAATTTGCCGACCACTGTCCTAGCACCTTATGAATGAAGGGTTAGAACCTATGAAAAGATAATGGTGCAGAAATAGAAGCTGAGAAGTCACAGAGATGAAGTGTGGGAATGGGGAGTGGGCAAGAGCTCACATTACAAAGATTTTAATGAATTTTTTAAGATGGAACTACTGGCCCTGGCTGGGAAGCTCAGTTGGTTAGAGCATCATCCAAATTCACCAAGATTGTGGGTTCGGTCCCTGGTCAGGGCACATACAAGCAATGAATGAATGTATAAATAGAACAACAAATTGATGTCTCGATGTCTCTCTCTCTCTAAAATAAAATAAAAATGGAACTGCTAGAACGAAAACAAGAATTGCCACACAGAGAACCAGCAGCAAAACCTGGTATCAAATCTGCATATTTATTTTTCATTGCATGAGGCTAACAAAGTCAAGTGAACAAAAAGTGGACTAAAGCAGTCATTGAATTGCCTTAACTCAATGTATTGTAGTGCGTGAATGCTGAGGAACAGTGTGTGTTAGAGGACAAGGAGGAAGAGTTAAGAAATATTTAGCTGAGAGTAACTGGTGGTTGGGGCATAAAACGTACTTTATCATATTAATCAAAGCCATGTTACATCATTTTCTTCATTTCCCCATGTTACTCGTTCATAAGTTTTTAAACTATGAGGTAAGATACCTGGCACTGAAAATATAATGGTGAGCAAAATCACATTTAGTTTATATAGTACTTACACTTAACCAGTCTAGTGGGGTAAAGCAGGTATTGATCAAGGAATGAATGTGAATTAAATTGGGACAGACACTGAAGAAAAGTACATTAAGAAAGACATAATCTTAGGCCCTGGCTGATGTGGCTCAGTTGGTTGGAGCATCGTCCCATATACCAAAGGCTGCAGGTTTGATTCTTGGTCAGGGCACATACCTAGGTTGTGGGTTCAATACCCTGTAGGGGTATGTACTGGAGGCATAACCAATTGGTCTCTCTCTCCCCCTTTCTCTCTGCTCCCCATGTATTTAGTCAGCAAATACAATACTTTAATTTCGGGGGGGAAAAATAACTTGTACATTTAAAAAAGCTTTTCCAACATAACTCAAATACATAGAATCATATTACACGTTTAACTATATTCTTATTTCCAACCCTATCCAGAGGGCAGAGAAGCACGGAAACACTGGTAGCAATGAGTAGACCACGCACCCATATTTCTGTTCTCTACCAACAGGCTTCTTAAAGAAAATGGCTGATTCTAGAACTAAGGCAGGGAAACTACAAACCTGGAAGGGGGAAAAAAGGATCCCTCCCCTCCACACAAAATAATGTTATATGTCAAAAGACACATGAACAAGCCTGACGAGGCCAACTCAGGAATAATTTTAGTAAAGTGATTAGTAATGGTAATGAATTACAACATGTTGAATGAAAAAAAATCCACTCTGATATTAAATAAAAGGAAAGAAGAGAAAGCACTTCCTAACAATAAAATGTCAACTAATAAACATAAAAGGAATGTTAAGAGTTAGAAAAACCACTAGTTTGTAAATATATATTACTTTTTTTTTAACTTTTAATCCTCACCCTAGGATATGTCTTTTTATTGATTTTAGAAAGAGGAAGAAAGGAGTGAGAAAGAAGGTAAGGAGAAGAGAGAGAGAGAGAGAGAGAGAGAGAGAGAGAGAGAGAGAGCGCTCAATTGACTCTCAAATGTACCCCGACTGGGAATTGAACCCATAACCAAAGTATGTACCCTGACCATGAATCAAACCCACAACCTTTTGATGTATAGGAAAATGCTCCAACCAACTGAATCACCTGGCGAGGGCTATACCAATATTTTTAATTCAGGCAAGAATCATCACTGAATGCGTAAAAAAAAAAAAATCAATGAATGAAAATTTTATTATAGGAGCTGGAAATTTAAGCAATTGCAAAATATAGTCCCCTCGGGTTACTTTTAATTGCAAAGAAAAAAATCAGAAACACTGTAGAAAAAGCTAAAGGAAACCAGATTAACAAATCATAATTAATATCACTAATAATGGACAAACTGACATCACCAGGATGTACTGGGGAAGATTATTATTTATCGAGTATTCCTGATAAAATATATAATCCGTATCTAATCATGAGGAACAATCAGGAAAACCTAGATCGAAAGGTGCATTATAAAAGAATTGGCCTGTACTATTCAGAAATGTCAGTATCATAAAAGAAAGCTAAGATAGTATCAGTGATTAAAGGAAATGAAATATGACAACTAAATGCAATAGTAGTATGTGGTTCTAATGAGACACTGAGTACCAACTGTGTATTAGATAATATTTTCTAAACTTATTTTACACTAGTAGGTAATAAAATGTCCTTGGTCTTAGGAGATACACATGAAAGTACTTATGAGTAAATGGTCATAATGTCTGAAACTTACAAAGATTCAGTATAATATGTAAATGAATGTGTTCGCGCACACACAGATATACACACTCATGATTATGTGATAAAATTGGCAAAATGTTGATAATAATATGCAAATCTAGATAAGCAGTATGGGAGTTCATAAAAACACCCTAAAATTTTTCTAAGTATTAAATGTTTTCAAAAATGAAGCTTTAAAACACTATATTCTTACCACAAATGCATACATAAATTATGTTAAAAACATCATACCTAGGAGCCAGATTATCATAGGTATAAGCAACAGACATAAGTCGTTGAATCAAGCTGGTTCCTTGCACAAGAACAAGAAATACCTTTAAAATAAAACAAAACAAAAAACATTTTTAAAAAGTCTTTGAATACATTAAAAAAACACACAAAACCACACAACTGCATTTTTAACCTGACTCAAAATTATGTTGAATTTTTTTATGACAAGGAGTATCTTAGAATGGCCATTTGAAAATACTGTAAAAATATCAAATTTTAGAAAACAAGCAACTTTAACAAAAAAATATTCAAAATTTAGAAATACACAAATAAAACTATTTTTTTATATTTGCTCCACAGATTCCCTGCATGTCAGAGAAAAATACTATATCACACACTGGTGGATTTTTGCACCATAGGTGAAGAATAAAACATTTTCTACTTCTGAAACAAGGAAAAAGAAGTCAAGCAACAGCAGACTCCTCAACCATTCTGAAATGAATATAGGAAGACAATATAATATTCCAGGGATATACAGCATGGATTTCAGATTTAAAATCCTAAGGTTCAATGTTAAGTTTGCTGACTTTCAAGCTGCCTCAACTCTAATAAATACTTAATTTCTAAATTCTAGCTCTTCGTCCATATAATAGGAAAAAATAAGAATTTTCTAATTTAATTTAAAAATTTATTGAATCTCTTCTGCAGATTAGATAATATTTTCTAAACTTATTTTACACTAGTAGTTAATAAAATGTCCTTGGTCTTAGGAGGTACACATAAAAGTACTTATGAGTAAATGGTCATAATGTCTGAAACTCGCAAAGATTCAGTATAATATGTAAATGAATGTGTTCGCGCACACACAGATATACACACTCATGATTATGTGATAAAATTGGCAAACTGTTGATAATAATATGCAAATCTAGAAAAGCAGTATGGGAGTTCATAAAAAACACCCTAAAATTTGGGCACTTATTTTATAAGACACTGTTTCCATCCTGGAGATGTTAGACAAGTGCAGCAGATAACATAGAGAGCGCTGTAACACAAGTATATATATGTCAAATGTGCAAAACCTGTCCCTGGCAAAATCAGGAAAGCTTCAAGAAAAATTATGTTTAGGTAGGAATATAAAAGTTCAATTTGGAATTTCAACCTTTGTAAAGACTATTAAACAAATACAAAGAATTTTGTACTATCTATAGTGTACCAAAATTGGATGGCTCTGTCTCCACAATTAGTGTAACAAGAATTTTTGTTCCCAAACAGCTGAGATTTACATACTAAGCTCTAATTATTATGATGAATAAACAGCAAAATACATAATGTATGTACCTTTTGTAAACTACAAAAACGTAACCCTGGCATGTGCATAGAAAAAAAAAAATAATGCTATTTATGGTTGTCATCTATGACTGAGGAGTTCACTTGTATATTCAGAACTATTTTCACTAAGAATGTACTTTCATATATTTTTTAAAAAATAAGCCAATTCTTGGGGGCTGTGTGGAAGTGGCCAAAGTGGGAATAAGGGGTACATCTATAATAGTGTCAACAATTAAAGGTAAAAAAATAAAAAACAAGCCAATTATTTTTAAAATTCTATATGTGTACCTATATTTATATATTATTAATATCTCAAGAGGAAATCACTAAGTGTCAAAAGCTTTTAAGTTATTTAGTGAGCTGATGGGAAAAAGCACATTCAATCTGTGCTTTTGACATTATAACCTGGAAATACTAGCATAGACCATTTTTCCCATTTAACCCTGGAATACTAACATTGATCATTTTCCCCTTTTAATCTCCCCAAATTCCAGGGAAATATGCTTTATGTTTCCATTTATACCATCAGTTTCCAACCTATAACCACCACAATAGTTTTCTATCAGTAACCAATTCATTATTCTGTTTTTTCTTTAGCAGGTATGAAGTGAGGCACTAGTCACGAAAGATTACAAAATGAAAAAGAGATTTCACTAAAAACTCATCATCATCTCCTCCCCACTTCCAAGACCACTGGTGAAGACATTGGAAATACAAATATATAATCACGTGAACAAAAATAATTCTAATTTTACTGCTGGTTATTGTGTTATTTTCTTCAGCTCTATCCATTATATATACTTTATACTTGCTCTGCAATCCTAGGGCTGGTACATAACAAATCAAATTTCTCCTTGCCAGCTGACTTCCTATTAGGTTCTGTCAATCTGACACACTATAAATTATTTCCTTGTGGATTTCCTCTTTTTTTTTTGGCACTGCTCCAAAGTATTTCACCCAGAAAAGGCAGTTGTTTTTAGTTGGTTTTAGAAGCAGTAGCAAAACCCCTTTCTTGAGAGGCCTAAACCCCAGTTCAACAGTATTTTTATTCTATAAGCTTATTTCTGAAAACCCCAACCTATTCCTCCCATATGTTCTGAAAACCCTGAGCAGTAAATGGCTACTTGTCTAGATTACCTCAACATTTCTCTTTTGTATGTTCAGTCTTCCAACACATACATATAAAACCAATTCTCTATTTTAAATTTCCTCTGTTGAAATATCTAATGTGGTTTGCTTTCCTGAATGGACCCTAATACATTCCATATATATATTACTGAATCCAAATAATAAACTCAATCCTACAGTTAGATAACATTAAAATGCCATATAATTTATTCTTGCATTTTGGATGATGAACTAAGCATCATAATTACTTCTGCATTAAAATGAAGGCATCACTTCAAATGGTAAGTCATACTGTGGTATTGTAGAATAGCATTTCTTATGCATTAGTGTTTTACATCATTTTGTCAAAACAAAAAATACACAAGCTCTTTTAAAACATAAATAGAATTCATTACTATAATTTAATAACTTCTGAACTTTACCTCTGTTAATCTTGGTATATGAAGACCTTTGGCATGATCACCAGCAGCCTTTCTTGATTTGCCAGGCCAAGTTCTTTTCCTATGGCTTTCTGCTATACCAGACCAGGCAAAGACATCATGATAAGCTAAGTCCAAATCAGATGGATCTACTGCAAACTGGCATATTAACTTCAGCAAGCAAGCAAGACAGTCTAGCTGCCACTGTGGATAAGAAAAAAATGTCATTTCCCTATTTTAATTAACTTAATATGGCTACTATATAACTTAAAATGAAAGGCTAGAAAATAAAAATAATTATACCAAGTAGTTAATCCATGTGCTATAAAATTTTCCTCAGCATATATCAACCCAATCTCATGAAACTGAAGAAAAATTATCAAAACACTAAGAGGGTGCATGTAATGAAATGGAAATGACACACATTTCTACCATGAAAACATCATATAAATGTATGTAATAGGGAGATACGGGGTTTTTAATAAAAATACAGTACAGCATTTTGGAAGCAGTGATATTTGAACAAAGATGCTGATCCTGACCTGAAAGACACCCCTGGAAGAAGTGCTGAAAGTGATCCCGTTCAGGCTAGTAGGGGATAGCTCGATAAATTTAAGAAAATAAGTGTTTATTTATAGATTAAACAGTACATTATACATGTACTGTATATAAGAAAAGTTAAACAGGGAATTCTTTGGGGATCTGGAATGGATTAATTCAATTTACATTCTTTCTAATGGGAAAATATGATTCAGTTTTTTAACAAATCACTTCTTGAAAAGCCTTCCGGCATGAATTAAGTTCGAGCACCAAGGTTCCATGCTGGGGTCCAGCCCCAGCAGGTCCAGGGGTTCCCAAAGGCGTAGACGGAGTCGGCGAAGAAGGAAGGACACGGAGACAGTGTTCAGTTGATCAGCAGCCTAGCCAGGATATCCAGCCAAGTTCTGGTCTGGATCTCCAGAGAGGTTCTGCTCAGGATCTCCAGCGAAGTACTGGTTAGGATCTCCAGCCGGGTTCTGTGTCCATGTTCTCTTGCTAGGTTCTCCAGCCAGGTTCGCCAGGTTCCCCAGCCAGGTTCGGTCACCAGGTTCTAGTCAGGTTCTCTTGCCATGTTCTATAGTCAGGTTCAGTCCAGGATCTTTTGCCATGTTCTCTCCAGCGAAGTTCTTCTGTCTCCAGAGAACGTTCTGTGTAGGTTCTGTGCCTAGGTTCTGTGTTCTAAATTCTGTGTTCTAAGTTCCGTGTTCTAAGTTCTGTGTCTCGCTGTCTTGTTACATCTGTATTTATACCAGTTGATTCAATCCTATCAATCTCTATTACAAAGGTTAAGGCCTTTCTTATCTCCATTCCAGGGAGTAAAGATTATGTAGCTTAAGCATGATTGTTCATAGTTAAAGTGATTAATTACCCGCCTGGCACTTAGTTGAGGGGTTTTATTCACTCCCTAACTTCAGGGGAAAATCCCTACCTGGGGAAACAACCTTTCTCAGAGACCTTGGTTAAGACACATAGTGCCAAGAAGGTGAGCAAACATATTAAGAACAGTATGCCATATATGCCAGGTCCCTTGAAACAGCAAGCATGGACTGGCTCCCAGCAGTTCCACTGTACACTGCTCAAAATGTACTATGATTTTTAAAACAGTTAAACAACTAACAAGTTGTTTCTCAAACAAGTTGCATATACTCTAATATATTGGGGCCATAGCAATTCTCAATAGCTCTAGAATATAATTCAACTGAAAATGTTACATTTCTATATGTATATTTAAAGTAAAAATATTTTGGTAAAACATTTTTTAGTGTAATATTTCTGACTAGAAGATCTACTTAAAATTTTTTAAAGTAAAACACTTCCTTAAAATGAATTAATAAGAATTATCATTTATGTTCAAGATGAGAGTTTCAGAGCTTTCGCCTTAATAGTCTTCTTCTTCCCATTTTCCTAATGCCAGTGCCAAGTGGTATATCTATACAATATACCAATATACTTGAAACATAGCAACCCCATATATGTAACTGGTTTTCAGAAAGGTACAAAGAAATTTCAGTGAGGAAAGAATAGTCTTTTCAACAAATGGTGCTAGAAAAATTAGGTAGGCATAAAAAAATCAAATAAAACAAAACTTCATCCTCACTCCACTTATATAAAAGTTAGCTCAAAATGATCACAGACCTAAATCTGAAAGATAACTGTAAAACTTACAGAAAACAAATAAACAAACAAAAATCAGGAGAAAATCTTTGTGATCTTAAAAAAGGGATTTCTTATACAGGACACAAAAACTGTTACATTTAAAACTTTGCTTAAAAAAACATAAATGTTGATTTATATATGTAAGCCACAGACTGAGTGAAAATATTCCTACTACAGTAGTCCCTCCCTTAGTCACAGTGTAATTTTCAGAGGTTCCAATTGCTCATGGTCAACAACAGTCTGAAAATATTAAATGGAAAATTCCAGAAATAAACAACTCATAAGTTTTAGATTTTGTGCTGTTCTGAATAGTGTGATGAAATCTCCTGCCGTGCTGTTCTGTCCCGCCCGGATATGAATCATTCCTTTGTCCAGTGTGTCCACACTGCATACACTACTCAACCATTAATCACTAAGTAGAGCTGGCTCAGTAGCAAAGTGCTTGTGTTCAAGTAACTCTTATTTTACTTAATAACAGCCCACTGTGCAAGAGAGGTGATGCTGTCAATGTATATCAAAAAATTGGATAACTTACACAAAATGGACAAATTTTTAGAAACACAAAACTCATTCATAAAAAAATAAAAAATCTGAATAATGCTCTACACATTGAAAAAGACAACATGATTTCACTCATATATGGAATCCAATGAATACAATGAATTAACAAGCAAAACTGATAGAGACTCATAGATAGAGCATAGGCTGATACCTGGGGAGGGGCAGGGGGACACTGGGTGAAGGAGGTGGATGGATTGAGCAAAAAGAAAAAAGAAAAAGAGAGGAAAAACTCAAGGATATGAACAACAGAGTGGTGACTGCTGGGGGTGGGGTGGAGGAGGGTTTAGAGCAGCAGTTCTCAACCTGTGGGTCGTGACCCCTTTGGCGGTCAAACTACCCCTTTCACAGGGGTCGCCTAAGACCATCCTGTGAATATTTACATTACAATTCATAACAGATATCAGATGTTTACATTACAGATATTTACATTACAATTCATAATAGGAGCAACATTAGTTATGAAGTAGCAACGAAAATAATTTTATGGTTGGGTCACAACATGAGGAACATTTATTTATTTATTTTTTAAATATATTTTATTGATTTTTTACAGAGAGGAAGGGAGAGAGAGAGAGTTAGAAACATCGATGAGAGAGAAACATCGATCAGCTGCCTCCTGCACATTTCCCACTGGGGATGTGCCCGCAACCCAGGTACATGCCCTTGACCGTAATCGAACCTGGGACCTTTCAGTCCGCAGGCCGACGCTCTATCCACTGAGCCAAACCAGTTTCGGCACATGAGGAACATTTAAAGGGCCAAAAGGTTGAGAACCACTGGTTTAGAGGGTAAACAGTGATGGATGGAGGACTTGACTTGGGGTGGTGCACACACAATACAGTGTATAGATGATGTGTTGTAGAATTGTGCAACTGAAATCTGTATACTTTTGTTAACCAGTGTCACCCCAATAAATTCAATAAAAAGGACAAAAATGCAAATGGAAAATGTCAATGTAAATGAAAAACAAATTAGAGAATATTAAAATAAAATTACTTCTGAGACCATTTAATGTGGAAAGGACAGCCTTTTCAAGAAATGCTGGGAAATCTGGATGTCCATATGAAAAAGATTAAAGTTGAACCATTACCTAACACATATACAAGAATTAATTCAAAATGAATCAAGGATCTAAAATATAAAACTCTTGGAAGAAAATATAGGACAAAAGCTTCAGGACATTGAATTTGGCAATGATTTCTTGAGTAGGACAACAAAGACACAAAATAATACTACATACTCACTAGAATGGCTGAAATTAAAAAGACTAACTATACCAACTATTGGTGAGAATGTGTAACAAATGCATGGTACAAACTCCTTTGGAAACAGTTTGGCAGCTTCCTATAAAGTAATCTTACACTTACCATACTTCTCAGCTATTTTTTTACTTGGCATTTACTCAAGAGAAACAAAAACATATGTACCCCATAAGACTTGCATATGAATGTTTATATCAGCTTTATTCGTAATAGCCCCAAATTGGAAACTCAAATGTCCATTAATAGGTGACTGCATACTCTAAGTAGTAGTATACATATACAATGGTTCTCTACTCAGTAATAAAAACCAAACTAAAAATACATGCAACATTTATCAATCTCCATAAACATGTTTAGTGAAAGAAGCCAGATACAGAAGAGCATTTACCATTATTATTCCATTTACATTAAATTCTATAAAATACAAATGTAACCTATAGCAACAGAAAGCATGTCAGTGGTTGGCTGGGAGAAACTGATTATAAAAGGGGAGGATGGAACTTCTGAGGTGGTAGAAATATTCTATATCTCAATTGTGTTGGAGGATTACACAAGTATACACATTTTTGAAAACTTAAAATATATTCAACTTCGTAAGACACATAAAACTGAAAGTGGATCAAAGACCAAAATTTAAAAGCTAAAAATGTAAAGTACTTAAAAGCAAACAGTCATCAATCTTCATGGCTTGGGATAAAACATTACTTTCAAGGATGAACCTTGAAAATCATATGCTAAGTGAAAGAAACCAGTCACAAAGGACCATCTCTATAATAATAAAAGCATAATATGCAAACTGACCGAATGGCCAAACAGCGGAATGACCGTCCGGATGAAGCCGTGTGGCTGTGAGGGCCGGCCGAGGCAGCGAGGGCCTACCCTTGCATGAATTTCGTGCATTGGACCTCTAGTATATATAGAAAAATTTATATGAAATGTCTACAATAGGCAAATCTGTAGAGATAGCAAGTCGATTAGATTAGTGGTTGCCTAGGGCTCAAACATAAGAAAAAATGAGGAGTGATTTCTAATGAGTCTGGGATTTCTTTTGGAGGATGATGAAATTGTTCTGGAATTAGACAATGGTAATAGTTGCACAATTTTGTGAATATATGAAAAACCACTGATTTACACATTTTAAAATAATTTTATTGTATGTGAATTATACCTCAAATAAATTTAACTTTAAAAGTGTACTTCAGCTAAGTTCATTATAAAGTAAAAAAAATGTGATTAAGAAACAAAAATGATTCTGAACTATAATATATTAACAGAGATGCATTATAAATAGGGGATATATCAGCTGACTTAAAGCAATCTGTCTCTCAGGCATGCTTGGCATCTCTGACATTGCTAGGCCTACCAGTATATGGCAGCAAATTTTTCTTATCAGTAATATTTCATAACAGTACCCAAACTATCAAAGTAAACAAAGAAAACCTTTGGCATGATTCCCTGCAATACCATTCAATACTAAACTTAGACTATTTTATAAACAAAATTTCTACAAATGGCACATAACTACTCATTAAAGATTTTAGTTAAATACTCCCACTTTGCCAAAGAACTAAAAAACACCTTATAACACTAAGAGATTAATGGGACAAGAAAGACATGAGAAACAATAAAACAAAACAAATATTTAAATTATAAGACACAGACATCAATATTTATTATAGTAAGGTATCTATTTTCATAAAATATCTGTAGTAAAATATGTAAAATAAAAATGTATTGTTTTTCATTTCCAAGTATTGAAACCAGTGGTAAGAAAGCAATGTTTTCCACCCTAGCTGGTTTGGCTCAGTGGATAGAGTGTCAGCCTGTGGACTGAAGGTTCCTGGGTTCGATTCCAGTCAAGGGCACATGCCTGGGTTGCAGGCTCAATCCCCAATAGGAGGCGTTCAGGAGGCAGCCAATCAATGATTCTCTCTCATCATTGATGTTTCTACCTCTCTTTTTTCCTTCCTCTCTGAAACCAATAAAAATATATATATCTTAAAAACATAGCAATGTTTTCTAAATGCACTTTCTTTCATTAATCTTTTATAGAGTAGCATTTGATATATAAAAAACACCTGTCTCCTAAATTCTAAAATAATTCTAAAAAACAAGTACTAAGAAATTACTTGAACGAAATGTTTCATAGTGCTACTCTGCTTTGTTGGAGGTCAGGAAACAGAGCATCCTTTCCATTTGTTTTAAAAACTGAAAAAGAGTCTCTTCAAAAAATTAAATACATACACCAAGTTTTTTTAAAAAAGCATTCAAAGTTTAACTATATGAATATCTATTTAAAAGCCTAACTGGCTGAATGGCTGAATGACCGTTTGACCGGTCACTATGACATGCACTGACCACCAGAGG
Source organism: Myotis daubentonii (assembly GCF_963259705.1). Taxonomy (NCBI): domain Eukaryota; kingdom Metazoa; phylum Chordata; class Mammalia; order Chiroptera; family Vespertilionidae; genus Myotis; species Myotis daubentonii. Next base: position 44,963,335 of record NC_081851.1, on the reverse strand, counting down.
GAAGATGCTAAATGCAGGAGCTGCCCCCTGTGGTCAGTGCATTCCCACAGTGGGAGCACCGGTCAACTGACTGACAGATGCCAGATGCTGGCAAGAGCAGCTGCAGCAGAGTGAACCTCTCCCACCTCCATGGCAGTGCACTACTGAGCGGTGGAGGCGGCAGGCGCAGCAGGGCCGGGATGAGCAGGAGCGGTGCCAGCCAAGGCTCCTTTCTGGCTGGCTGCCGCTTTGCGCACTACTATATCCTTCGGGGGGTGTCGGACTGCCGGTTTTGGGCCGATCCCTGCAGGCCAGGCCAAGGGACCCCAACTGCCAGAGGGACCCGCTCACTCCGCAGACACCCTTCGAGCCCCAGCACTGCCCCAGGTGCGACCAGCGAGGGAGGAACTGCGGGAGGTTGGCTCCAGGGCGTGTCCGGCCCTGCCGGTCACCTTCTAATTAATTTCTTTTCAATGTGCACGAATCCATGCACTGGGCCTCTAGTTAATATATAATGTATAAACCTAAAGGAAAAATATTCATTAGACATAGTTCAAGAGTCATTAATTTAAACAAAGTTGACATGGAAAACTCTTACTGCGTAATTTCTTTATCAAACCCTATTTAAGAAACAGTAATTTCTACTATACTCCATACTCTCCTGTGCGACAGTTGATGTAGCTCAAGTTATACTTGCTAAAGGGAAATGGAAATGCTTAAAATGGGATAACTATTGTAACTAGCTAACAGTGAATTTTCACTTACCACAGTCCAGGATTCCTGCTCTTTAGGCTCCAGAATTCCAGAATTAAAAATTTCTAATAACTGTTGAAGCCCTCCAGCAGCAACAAACTGTAAGCAATTATGAGCATAATGGTAAGAAAAAAGCAGCTACATAATGTAATGAAGACCTGCTTTGAGGTATGTGTATATGTAAGTAAAATATTACCTATCTTTCAGTTAAAAAATTTCTCTTTAACTTAAATAATCAAAATAATTTTTATACACGTAACATACAGCCTACTTTCAAGAATTTTTAAAAGACTCTTGCAAAAATCTACAACATATCTTTATATTCCATTAACCACTTAATCCCAAACAGTGGGATGTACTAACAGAGTATTGTAATGAAGGAAATATGTAAGTGCTATAATTAGGAGCTCCAAGATATTAATACATATTAGCTTACAGTGAATTGGAGTAATCTGTATTTTTAAACAACCCTTTATTTTAATAGTAAATAAGTTGAAAACCAATAAATAATTATGGTGTCTACTTTTGGAAAATTAGAAATAAATTATTTTCATCATACTGTAAAACACATGATCCAACCTTGCAACTCCATGAATTTTTACTATTTTCCACTTGATCCTCACTTGAATCATCAGAATCTGGATAAAGATCACTGTAACTTCCCTATGGAAAAAAATAAGAATGAGAGAGAATGGCAAAAGAAAAAATTATTCTGGAATTAAAAGATAACATGCTCTGGAATATTGCTCCAGAGTGAATACAAATATGTAATGAGAACAATAGAAATACAATTACCGTTGACTCTCTCCTTATTCTTCTATTAGGTTTTCCCAGTGCTTCAATAATTTCCAGGGCATATAATAGCTTGTGAGCACTCTTAATTTTGAGAAGTTCTTTCCAATTAAGTCCATCATTACTCTTAAATAAAAGAAAAACATAAGTTTCCCATGCCAACTTACTAAGGGAACCTCCCTAAATTAAAGAAATTGACACTATATAAACACTCTAATATTACATATACATTGAAATACATTCAAACATGTGAAGACCAATCATATAATTGGTACTAATGTTATGCTTAAAACATCAATTACTGAGGAAGGAAGATGGTGGCATAGGTAAAAATGGTACTCACTGCCTCCCACAACCACATCAAAAATTTCAACTAAAATACAGAACCACCACCATTCAGAACCAATTGAAATCTGGCTGAACAGAAGTCCTACAAATAGGGAACTACAGAAAAGGTACATTGAGACTGGTAGGAGGGGCAGAGATGTGGGAACTGGCTGGTCTCACACCCAAGTGTGGTGGTTTAAAATCAGGAGGGATATCATGGCTGTGGAGGTTTCTCTGAGGAGCAAGGAATCCCTGCCCCACACCAGGCCCCCGGCCCAGGGTTTCAGTGCCAGGAAGAGAAATCCCCACAACTTTTGACTGTAAAAACCAGCAGTTCCTCTTAAAGGGCCTTGCACATGGACTTTCTGGGAACTGCTCCCTCTGAGCTCCAGCGCAGCAGTTTGAAAGGAACCTGGGACATTAGGGGAGGAACTAACTTGCCTGGAATTGAGGTAAGAGCTGGTGGGACAGCTTTCTCCCAGACAGAAGTGGTGGCAGAGGCCATAGTTCCTTTGCTGAGCCCTTCCTGCAACAGAGCTGAAAGACTACTGCCATATCTGAATCTCCATCAAACTGGCTCACAGTTTTCACACCAACCGGTGATTCCCTGAGACCCCACCCCTCCCTCCTGGCAGGCTCATCCAAGACATTTTCAGTGGCTTTTCCATACAACTGGCCTCTCTTGCCTCATGCTTTGGAATTTCCTAAAATCTCTCAAACAAGCAGCACCTGGCATCAGTGTGCAGTGTACCTCTCAATAAGTGGCCCCAGGCCCAGCAATAGCAGCAGACTGCCCTCATTCACATCTTGGCCTCTCCTGAGCACATCCAAGCTCAACACAAGTAGGAGCCATCTGCAGATTGCTTTGTAACTAAGGTTGGGTGGCCCCAGGCAGGGCACAGGCAGAGGTTGACTTTGCACCTCTCAGGAGGCCTCAGAGCCAGTGCACCGGGTGGTCAACTTCGACCACACCTGATTACAATCCTACTACCTCCACCAGTAACACACTTAAGGGATGGACTCAGTGAGCACCAAAGCCCCACTGAAACAAGTCCTGCTCCCGAACAGCAGCTCTTATGCTGTAGTCACAGATGATCCTCACAACCAATTGGCCTGGGGGTCAATCCCTCTCATTGAGGCCAATGTAAATCAAGGCTCAACCATAATAGGACAGTGCACAGAGCTCACAAAGGGATGCACCTGAAGCACCCAGATTAGGTGACTGGGAAGGCTGAGCAACTGGGCCCTACAGGACACCTACTACATAAAGTGACTCTACACCAAGTCTGGGAGACATAGCAGATCTACCAAATTCAGAGAAAAAAACACAGGGAGTCGGCCAAAATTGCAGCGACAAAGAAACATGTCACAAATGAAAGAAAAGGAGAAGTCTCCAGGAAAAGAATTAAATGAAATGGAAGGAAGAAAATTACCAGATACAGAGTTCAAAGCAATGGTTATAAAGATGCTCAAGGAACTTAATGAAAACTTCAAGAAATTTAGTGAGAATTTCAAGGAACTTAGTGAAAACATCAACAACATAAAAAAGAACCAGTCAGAAATGAAGGAAACACAAACTGAAATAAAGAATAATTTACATGGGCTCAACAGTAGAGGATACCTAGAATCAAATCAAGAATTTGAAATATTAAGGAAGCAAAGAATACCCAATCAGAACGCAAAAAGAAAAAAGAATCCAAAAATGTGAAAATAGTGTAAGGAGACTCTGGAACAACTTCAAACATACCAACATTCACATCATGGGGGTATCAGAAGGAGAAGAGAGGAAGCAAGAGATAAAACCTATTTTAAAAAATAATGACAGAAAACTTACCCTACCTGGTGAAAGAAATAGATATCCAAGTCTAGGAAACACAGAGTCCCAAACAAGAGGAAAACCAAAGAGGCTCACACCAAGACACATCATAATTAAAATGCCAAAGGTTTAAGACAAAGAGAGAATCTCAAAAGCAGCAAGAGAAAAGCAGTTAGTTACCTACAAGGGAATGCACACATGACTGTCAACTGATTTCTCAACAGGCCAGAAGAAAGTGTCAAGAAATATTTAGCCAAAACCGGTTTGGCTCGGTGGATAGAGCGTCGGCCTGCGGACTGAAGGGTCCCAGGTTCAATTCCGGTCAAGGGCATGTACCTGGGTTGCGGGGACATCGCCAGTGGGGGATGTGCAGGAGGCAGCTGATCGATGTTTCTAACTCTCTATCTCTCTCCCTTCCTCTCTGTAAAAAATCAATAAAATATATTTAAAAAAAAAAGAAATATTCAAAGTGATGAAAAGCAAGGACCTACAACCAAGATTACCCAGCAAAGCTATCATTTAGAATTGAAGGTCAGATAGAGCTTCCCAGATAAGGAAAAGCGAAAAGAGTTCATCACCACCAAATCAATATTACATGAACTGTTAAAGGTTGTCTTCTTTAAGAAGAAAAAATAAAATGTCAAAAATAAGAATAAAATAGCAATAAATGCATATTTAGCAACAAATTAATCTAAAAATTAAAATAAATGAACAAGGAATCTAATGAAAAAATAAACTAATTAATAAAATAGAACCAAGGGCATAGAAACCTGGAACAGTCTGAAGAATCTCAGAGAGAATGGGAGAGGGGGGCTTGAAAGAGATTAACCAGAGAATTTATATGCATATATGCATTACCTATAAATACATACAATAGGGTAGTGAATGCAGGGGGAGAGGGGGCTGAACACTAGGGGGAGGGGGGTAATGGTGGGAAAAAGGAAGGGTCATCTGTAATACTCTCAACAATATGGTTTAAACAAATAAAAAATAAAACATCAATTACTGATTAAATTTGTTAAAGTAAAATTAATATACAAATAGCAGAATAGGAAAAAATTGTATCTTGTTAACCTTCACAACAGCTGAATCAATTTATCATTTGACTAATAAAAAACATAGCAGCCTAGTTGAATTCGTGTACTTTTAATATAGAAGTAGTAAAGTCTATGTATTTGTAAGTTACACCGACCCATTTAAAAGTCATACGCAAATACATACATTTGAAAATATTGTTTTCTACTCTCAACTTATGAAATTGTTATTCACACTTAGTGTGCGTCTTTGACAATATTATTATTATCAGAGCTACTCTGCATCATGAACCACCATTTTCCAAGGCCATCGTCTTCATTTCTAAATCATTCCAGATATAGGATTTTCTGAAATCACATGAAAACATCCCAAATCTAAGATGACGATTAGCGTAACATTAGATTATTTTTTCCATTCATCCTATAAGTGTTCCATTGGTATCTCCAGAAAGTAACCACTAAAAAATAATCTCTCATTTTAACAGATATCTTTATAGGGAGATATCTAATATTATATGTGAGGTCATGCTCCTATGGGAAATCAACAAACATATTATTAGATTTCCTAGCTACATTTTTTTACCTAATTCTATCAGTTCACTTGTATGAGCATCATACAAGTTGACAAGCACTGATACATGTCATTCAATCATACTATATGTTCGCTAGACATTTTTATTGTTGAAAACTAAGCAATATTCAGAATATTTAGTAATATGAAAAAATACTAATATAAAGGCAAATCCATGTTTTTTTCTAAAGATAATTTTAGTAAACATCCTTGCCTTATATTTACCCTACCTTTTCACTAAATGTTAAAATGAACTGGCACATTTTACTGAAGATACAGGTCAAAATGCAAACTCAAACACTGCCAGTAGGAATGTAAACTGGTACCATCCTCCAGGAGAATAAAGAGCTTCTGTAGGCCTTGGCTGGATATCTCAGCTGGTTAGACCATCATCCTGATATACCAAGGTTGAGGGTTAAATCCACAGTCAGGGCAAACATATAAGAATCAACCAATGAATGCATAAACGAGTGGAATAACAAATGGATGCTTCTCTCTTTCTCTCTAAAAATCAATAAAATAATATAGAAAGAGAGATTCTGTGGGCTTACCTGTTCATCTGAGATATTCTGGAATGCCATTAACATATTAGGACATGTAGGAAGAAGCATCAGTAGTTCCCATACACGCCTAGAGAGGTTTTCTGCATGAAGATGAAGTTCTTCACATCTTAAGCTCTACATAAATAAGAACAACTGCTTATCAAGGTGGATCAGTAAAAAAAAAAACCAAAAAAATCCCTAAACTTAAGTTCAATTTTTTGCATAAAATCACTAATGATCAAGTTTGATAATATTTTATAATCTTACTATAACAGTGAGAAATAAACTATGTACATAAATACATTTATCAATAAATTATGTCAAAGTTACAGTCTTTCTTCCAACTTGTTATTGAACACTTTTCTGGGAAGAAAAGTGACCTTTAATTCTAGCCCTTTTTCTTAGGAAACTTTCCAAATCACAGTGAAAATGTCTGTTTTATAAAGACATACAAGTAAATTTCAATAGGACTATCAACTACATCCCCTTTGCAGGTTACTATTCTAAGTTCTATGAAGACTTGGTGGATTAAGTCCTTAACCTTACATTTGGGAAAAGAGTATACCTGTTCTTCTTATTTTGCCTATCCATACCTATATTTTCTTCTCAGACAAGCAGGGATTGAGAGGAAAAGAAAAATTTTTAACAATCTATTTTTCTCCACTATCATTTGTTAAATTTGACTCCATAAGGTGTTGAAATACAATTACTAGGGGCCTGGTGCACGAAATTAGTGCACTGGGTGTGGGGGGGGGGGGGGAGTGTCCCTCAGCCCAGCCTGCCCCCTCTCACATACTGGGAGCCCTCAGGCATTGACCCCCATCACCCTCCAATCGCAGGAACGGCCCCTTGCCCGGGCCTGACGCCTCTGGCCTAGGCGTCCGGCCCGGGCAGCAGGGACCCGCAGCTGCAGTGGCCCCACGATCGTGGGCTTCGCTTTAGGCCCAGGCAAGGGGCCCCTAGCTCCCAGGACTGCCAGCTTCGACCGTGCCCAGCTCCCATCGCTGGCTCCACCCCTACTTCCTGCTATCACTGGCCAGGGCGGAAAAGGCACCTGATTCTCCGATCATGGCTGGGGGGCAGGGCAAAGGCGGCCCCAGGGCCGCCTTTGCCCTGCCCGCCAGCTCTTAGCTCCCCCCTGGGTTTCCGATCACTGTCAGTGGCAGGGGGCTTCTTCCTGTTTTCCCTTTCGCCTCCCTGCATTGTGCCTACATATGCAAATTAACCGCCATCTTGTTGGCAGTTAACTGCCAATCTTAGTTGGCAGTTAATTTGCATATAGCCCTGATTAGCCAATGAAAAGGGTAGCTCGTACGCCAATTACCATTTTTCTCTTTTATTAGTGTTGATGTTTCAGGAAATATGCAAGAAATGAATGGGCAAGTTTCCTGATTTTTTCTTTTTAATTATAGCACAACCTCAAGGGTTAAATAAGCAGCAAAAGCTCATTTATAGTTTTGGATTTTCCACAGAGTATGAATTTGTATATTATTATTCTACCACTGCTGTTGTCATTCATTTTTTAAAATAGAATACATAGTCGAAAACCAATATGGCGGCATCGGTAAACACCTGAAATTGCTGCCTCGCACAACCATTTCAAAAACACAACTAAAAGGCAAAACGGACAGCATTCAGAACCACAGGAAGGCTGGCTGAGTGGAAATTCTACAACTATAAGGGAAAAGAAAAGCACACTGAGGCTCAGAGGAGGTTTGGAACCAAAGTGCAGAGGTACGGAGGCGCACGTGGAAAGGACTGGAAACTGAGGATGCGGTTGTCTTTTTCAATCGGGAGGGAGGCACAAGCTTCCTACTGCTCTGAACTCCAGTTCCGGGTGAGTCTTGGGGAACCCACACTCATACAAGGAGAAACTGAACTGTCTGGCAACGGGCAGAACTCGAGGGCGGCTTTCTCTCAGAGGTGCTTGCAGTGATTTCTGCAGGACACTGAGACCCAGGACCCTCGGAGACCCCGCCCCACCCAAGCTGTGCTCAGAGGCTTTTGCATATGAATGGCCTGACCCTGTGAGATCTAAAATTACCTAACAAACTGCAGCTGAGTCAGAGAGACCCAGAACATCCAAAAGAAGGCCCAAGGCCCCACAGCAGCTTGCATTACTTCACAGCTGGGCCTCATCTGGGTAAATCCAAACCCCAAACAAAGAAGAGGAATCTGCAGATCTCTCCATAGCTCCTGCTGGGTAGCCTCAAGCAGAGGCTAAATTAGCACCTCCTTAGAGAAACAAGTGCCAGTGTACCCAGTGGTCAGAGTGGGACCATCCAGATTACAACTCCTCAGATCCATAAGGGACACACTCAGGGGGCAGACTCAGTGAGTACCAAAGCCCCACTAAAGCGAGTCTTGCCCATAAGGGTGTCTCCAGCAAAGAAGTTCTCCCACCGTAGACACAGCTGATTCTCACAGCCAATTGGCCTGGAGGTCAATTCCTCCCATTGATACCTACAATAATCAAGGCTTAACTATAACAAGACTGTGCACACAGCCCACAAAGGGGTGCACCAAAAGTGTCCACCTCAGGTAATTGGGGAGGCTGAGCCACTGGGCCCTATAGGACTACCTAGCACAGAAAGCCACTCTATCAACACAGGGAAGCAGCCAAAATGCGGAGACAAATAAACAGGTCACAAATGACAGGAATGGAGGAAAGCAAACGACTGGATATAGAGTTCAAAACCACGGTTATAAGGTTTTTGAAGAATTTTCTAGAAACCACCAATAAATTTAGTGAGACCCTCGATAAATCTAGTGAAACCCCCAAGGATATGAAAAAGGACCAACTAGAAATTAAGCATACACTGACTGAAATAAAGAATATCATACAGAGATCCAATAGCAGACTAGAGGATCGCAAGAATCAAGTCAAAGATTTGAAATACGAAGAAGCAAAAAACACCCAACCAGATAAGCAAAAAGCAAAACGAATCCAAAAATATGAAGATAGTGTAAGAAGCCTCTGGGACAACTTCAAGCATACCAACATCTGAATTATGGAGGTGCCAGAAGAGAGAGAGCAAGATACTGAAAACCTATTTGAAGAAATAATGATAGAAAACTTCCCCTACCTGGTGAAAGAAATAGACTTACAAGTCCAGGTAGTGCAGAGAACCCCAAACAAAAGGAATCCAAAGAGGACCCACCAAGACACATCATAATTAAAATGGCAAGAACAAAAGACAAAGAGAGAATCTTAAAAGCAGCAAGAAAAAAAGTTACCTACAAGGGAGTACCCATATGATTGTCAGCTGATTTCTCAACAGAAACTATGCAGGCCAGAAGGGAGTGGCAAGAAATATTCAAAGTGTTGAATACCAAGAACCTACAACCAAGATTACTTTATCCAGCAAAGCTATCATTCAGAATTGAAGTTCAGATAAAGAGCTTCACAGACAAGAAAAAGCTAAAGGAGTTCACCACCACCAAACCAGTATTATATGAAATCCTGAAAGGTATTCTTTAAGAAGAGGAAGAAGACTATTTGCAGCAGCATGGATGGAACTGGAAACCATTATGCTATGTGAAATAAGCCAGTCAATGAAAGAAAAATACACATGACCTCACTCATTTAAGGCCTGGGAGGGTTGCGGGGGGGGGGGGGGGGGGGGGAGGGGGGAAATAAGAGATCAACCGCAGCATAACCAATGGTCACAAGACACTGGGGGGTAGGGGAGTCAGGGGGCAGATCAAGGGGGGGGGGGGGGGGAAGGAGACATATGTAATAGTCTTTGTAATACTTTAAGCAATAAAACAACATTAAAATATCTATATATCTATATATATCTATATAAATATATATAAATAATACATAGTCTAGATTGCCAAAGGACTCTTTTATACTCTGAGGCCCAGTGCACGAAATTCATGCACGGGGGAAAGGGGTGTCCCTCAGCCCAGCCTGCACCCTCTCCAATCTGGAACCGCTGGCTCCTAACCGCTCGCCTGCCTGCCTGCCTATTTGCCCCTAACTGCTCCCCTACCAGCTTGATCACCCCTAACTCTCCTCTGCTGGCCTGATCACCCCAACTGCCTCTGCCTCACCCCATACCCAGGACCCAGGATTCCCTCTTATAGCCAGTCGCAGGCACCCAGGACCTGGGCTTCCCTCCCTCTGACCAGCCACAGACACTCAGGACCCAGGCCGGCTTCGCCTGGGCCAGCCACAGCCATAGGGGACCATGGGCAGGCGGCTTTACCTGGGCCACAGCTGCAGGCACCTGGGACCGCGGGGCGGGCAGCTTGTCCCTCTCCTGGGCCGCAGCCCCAGCCGCTGGCACCTGGGACCACGAGGCATGCGTCTTGTCCCTCTCCCGGCCCGGGCCGCAGGCACAGGCGCAGCCACTGGCACCCGGGACACAGCCTCAGCTACTGGCGTCCAGGACCGCAGGGCAGGCAGCTTGTCCCTCTCCAAGGCCACAGCCCCAGATTCTGGCACCCGGGACCACAAGGCCTGGGTCTTGTTCCTCTCCCAGGCCGGGCCGCAGGCACAGGCACAGCCGCTGGCACCCGGGACCGCAGGGCGGGCGGCTTGTCCCTCTCCTGGGCCGCAGCCTCAGCTACTGGCGTGCAGGACCACGGGGCAGTTGGCTTGTCCCTCTCCCAGGCCGCAACCTGGCTAGTCCCCATTCCTCTCTCATGAGCTCATTTGTGCCTGGCTGGTCCCGTTCCTCTCTCCTCAGTGTTGAGTGTCTGAGCTGCTAGGGCATGATGCCCATTTGCATGTTAGCTCTTTATTATATAGGATAAAAAGTAATTTGGTTCTTTTTGTATAATGGTAAATAGCTAGTATACTCTGAAGACAAGGGAATGTTAGAGATGGAGTTTCAAGGTAAATTTTGCTTTTCATAATCCTAATAAAGATAGAGAAAGGCCCTGGCTTGTTTGGCTCAGTGGGTAGAGCATCAGCCTGAGGACCAAAGGGTCCTGGGTTCCATTCTGTTCAAGGGCACATGCCAGGGTTGTGGGCTCGATTCCCAGTGGGGGACTTGCAGGAAGCAGCCGATGAATGATTCTCTCTCATCATGAGTGTTTCTATCTCTCCCTCTTCCTTCCTCTCTGAAATCAATAAAAATATATTTGGGGGGAAAAAGAAAGAAAGGAAGGGAGGGAGGGAGGGAGGGAGGGAAGGAACCCAACTAATAATTTTGCTTTAGTTAGGAAAATGGTAGTGAAAGTTCTTCAGTAAAAATAGAATTTATTATTTTGTAAACTCACAGTTTTTATATAAGAAAAAGATGGAATTCTGCAAAAAACTATTTGAAGAAAAAAAAAATTTCACCCACCTTATATGACTATATTCTATGTTATGTCTCTAAGGCCCTACAATATGAGTCATACACAGTGAATGTCCTTTATTTTTATCTTGAGGCCAAATCAGTCTTCAACAAGATACTCCACATCAACAATGATATACTTACCACAAATAAAATTCAATAAAATACCTGCTAATGAAATAAATTCTTCCCTTTTGTTTAGGTCTCATGTGGACTATTCCAATGGCCTACTAACTGGTCCTCCACCTCTGGCCTTTGGAATGGCCTATTAATTGGTCCTCCAGCTGTGGTATTTGTTTTCTCTCAGACATCTTCCACACTAATACCTAAACTTAGTTTCTAAAAGCCCACACCCCGAAAATGATCCCATGTTGTTGCTAAAAAGCCTTCCATGATGATCGCCATCCTTTTTACAGAGAATAAAAAACTCATGCAATCCTCTGTGGTATTGTTACGATCTCCTTTTCTGTCCTTATATTTGTACTAGAGGCCCGGTGCACAAATTCATACATGGGTGGGGTCCCTCAGGGTGGCCTCCAGAATGGGGCTGAAACTGGCTCTCCAACATCCCCCAAGGGGTCCCAGGTTGCGAGAGGGCACAGGCCAGGCCGAGGGACCCCACCGGTGCATGATCAGGACAGGGAGGGGCCCCAGGAGGGCTCCAGGGTGTGTCCAGCCTTGTCTCGCCCAGTCCCAATCAGGGACAGCTGGCTGGGGAGGGACGCAGGAGGTTGGCCAGCAAGGGAGGGAGGGTTTCAGGGCATGTCCGGCCCATCTTGCTCAGTCCCGATAGGCCGGACACCAGCAGCAGACTAACCTACCGGTTGGAGCGTCTGCCCCTTGGCGGTCAGTGCACATCATAGCAAGCGGTTGAGCGGCCTTAGCAAATCATTAGCATATTACATTTAGATTGGTTGAACAGTTGACTGGTCATTGGACGACCGGACACTTAGCATATTAGGTTTTATTATACAGGATTACACTACACTCACAGTCCCAAGCTTTTCAAACATGCCATTTACTTTTCTGTAAATCTGTAATGTTTCTCTTTACTTTTATCAGCAGCTGGACCCTATATTAAAGACTCTCCTTTTGCAAAATCCTCTCCCCAATTTTTTCCTCTCCCCTATATTCCCATAACATCCTACAGAGAAGGGTAGCACCCTTCTGGAACACTGGAGAACTCTTGTAATTATCTTTCTCTCTTTTAAACTGCCAATATAGTCCTCAAAAGAAGTAAAAAGTCATTAAGCCCTGTCCTAGTAATAGCTCAGTTTGGAGTGTCATCCCATACACCGAAAGGTTGTGTGGTTCAATCCCTGGATCAGGATGTGTCCGGGAGGCAACCAATCGATGTTTCTCTCTCTAAAAATAAATAAAAATAATATCCTCGGGTCACGATTTTTTAAAAAAAAGTCATTAAGTATTTATGGCATAAAATTTAAAAGGTGAGGAAATGGGAGTTCATGGGCATCTATTATTAGTTACTTGCTTGAACAAAAGGGAGATTTCTTAGGAATTAAGAATGTACCCACTCATGGTGGACTCCCAGCTGCCTGTAGTGAACTTTGGCTCCCTGCAACCAGTGCTGCCTCCTGCCCCACTTCTCTGTTACCTGTGGGTCAACTCTACAGCCCTCACCTACCTTTTGTCGGTGCGGCCCCCACCTGCTCCTTGGATGCTACCTTCACCTGCCAGGCCCTTAACCCTAGCTGGGGCAAGCAGAGCTTCACCCAGTAGAATTAAAGCTATGTCAGGATTATCGAAAACTGAGCAGCAACCTTGGGGGACCCAGGTCATCATGTTCTCCCCCAACTGCAAAGTCTTTCTCTGGTCTCAGTTACCATCTCAAAGCCGCACCCATCACCTACAGCGGTGTCTTCTGCACCCAGCACATTGACTTTCAACAGCAGGCCTCCCACTTGATGCCCTACACTGGATGCTGAAGCCCTAGCAACAGGCAGATCCATCTTTCTGAGAAGGAACTTCTTCCCTATAGGCAGAAGAGCTTGGGCCTCCCAGGGACAAGGAGCCTAGATTATCTCCACCCTGAGAGGGTTCCCCTTGCACGAAATTCATGCACGGGGGAAAGGGGGTGTCCCTCAGCCCAGCCTGCACCCTCTCCAACCTGGAACCGCTGGCTCCTAACCGCTCGCCTGCCTGCCTATTTGCCCCTAACTGCTCCCCTCAGGCCTTTTATACAGACTATTAATATACTAGGGGCCCGGTGCATGAAATTCGTGCACTGGGTGTGTGTGGGGGGCGGGGGAGTGTCCCTCAGCCCAGCCTGCCCCCTCTCACATACTGGGAACCCTCAGGCGTTGACCCCCATCACCCTCCAATCGCAGGATCGGCCCCTTGCCCAGGCCTGACGCCTCTGGCCTAGGTGTCCAGCCCGGGCAGCGGGGACCTGCAGTGGCAGCGGGGGGCGCCGCGATCGCACGGGCTCCGCCCCTGCCCCTGCAGGAAGCCTCTGGCTGAGGCGTCCGGCCCGGGCAGCGGGGACCCGCAGCTGCAGCGGCCCCGCGATCGTGGGCTTCGCTTTAGGCCCAGGCAAGGGACCCCTAGCTCCTGGGACTGCCAGTTTCGACCGTGCCCAGCTCCCATCGCTGGCTCCACCCCTACTTCCTGCTATCACTGGCCAGGGCGGAAAAGGCGCCTGATTCTCTGATCATGGCTGGGGGGCAGGGCAAAGGCGGCCCCAGGGCTGCCTTTGCCCTGCCCCCCAGATCTTAGCTCCCCCCTGGGTTTCCGATCACTGTCAGTGGCAGGGGGCTTCTTCCTGCTTTCCCTTTCGCCTCCCTGCATTGTGCCTACATATGCAAATTAACCGCCATCTTGTTGGCAGTTAACTGCCAATCTTAGTTGGCAGTTAATTTGCATATAGCCCTGATTAGCCAATGAAAAGGGTAGCTCGTACGCCAATTACCATTTTTCTCTTTTATTAGTATAGATAAGGGGAAAGGGGCAGCTGAGAGGGGTTATGGAGCTGGGGCCTCGCTTCCCCTCCTCCCTGCTCCCCTGGTCCCCTATCCCTGGGTCCATTTGTTAAAAAAAAAATAATAAAAAAAGAATGTACCACCACAAAAGAAACCAAACTATCAGGAATAGAGGACTCAGTGGCTACCACTGTATCCATGATCACATACATTTTAGAAACATAGAAAGAAGTCACTTATTCTTGAGAAAGAAAGAACAGTAGCCATTAAAGGCAAACCACTATTAATTGCCACTCTACCTCAAAATAATGATTCTCTGGATGAGAAAATCAATGAACCCCTTAGGATAAATCCATTTAAAGGTATTAAAAAAGTCAATGGACTGAAAGGATTCCTTTAGGTGATCTTATACACACTACTGACTTTAAATACCATCTTATTAGTGGTAACCCACAAACTTACTTTTCTAGATCAAACCTTTTCTCTGAGTTCCAAATTCATATATCTAAATGCTTACTTAACATCTACACTTCATATCCCACAGGCTTCCATTCTTAATTTCAAATGGAATCTACCTAGTTTCTCAAGCCAGAAACCTGTTTTCCTTCTTCCTAAACCCAAGTCTATCCCTACTCTTAAGCCAATCCACCACCAACCTTGATGTTTTGACCTACTATCTACTTTCTGTCCACTGCCACCATTCTATTTCAGGGTATCAATAATGCTCCCTTGGACTAGTGCACTGGGTTCTTTACACCTTTCTCTATCCTTGCCGAGCAAACCTATTACTTTTAAAACAGAAATCAGAACATGTGTGCAAAGCAAACCTACTACTTTTATTTATTTATTTTTAAAATATATTTTATTGATTTTTTACAGAGAGGGAGAGAGAGGGATAGAGAGTTAGAAACATCGATGAGAGAGAAACATCGATCAGCTGCCTCCTGCACATCCCCCACTGGGGAAGTGCCCACAACCCAGGTACATTCCCTTGACCGGAATCGAACCCAGGACCTTTCAGCCCGCAGGCCGACGCTCTATCCACTGAGCCAAACCGGCTTCGGCAACAAACCTATTACTTTTTTTTTTTTAATATATTTTATTGATTTTTTACAGAGAGGAAGGGAGAGAGATAGAGTTAGAAACATCGATGAGAGAGAAACATCGATCAGCTGCCTCCTGCACATCTCCTACTGAAGATGTGCCCGCAACCCAGGTACATGCCCTTGACCGGAATCGAACCTGGGACCTTTCAGTCCGCAGGCCGACGCTCTATCCACTGAGCCAAACCGGTTTCGGCAAACCTATTACTTTTAAAACAGAAATCAGAACATGTGTGTTCTGCTTAAGATATTTTAATGTTCTCCACTTTACTTTGAGTAAAATGGAAATAGCTTGCTAGTCTGGCTCTGCTTACCTTTCCAATCTCATTCCTCTCATCACCCTTCACATTCTACTCACTAGCTCTCTAACAATTCCTAAACCTGTTTAACTACTTATCATATCAAATTACTCTATCCCAGTGGTCGGCAAACTGCGGCTCGCGAGCCACATGTGGCTCTTTGGCCCCTTGAGTGTGGCCACGAAGTTTCAATCGCACTGTACGTGTGCTCCCGCACATGGTATTTTGTGGAAGAGCCACACTCAAGGGTCCGCAGTTTGCTGACCACTGCTCTATCCAAATCATTTCTCATTCAGCTGGCTCTTTACCCATCATCCCCAGATTACATATAGTCTACCTCAGAGAAACCTTCCCTGACCAAATAATATATAAATGAATCTCTATCACCATGTCCTAATAATTCACGTCTCAGTCTTAGCACCTATCTCTATCTATGATTTACCTGTTAGTTGATCTGAAACTATTTATCTGTTCGACATTATCAATTATCTGTCTTCCCCACTGGATTCAATAAACACCGAAACTATGCTTAGTTTGATCCCTGCAAAACAATACTTTAAACAGTATGCCTAGGTCATATCAGACACTTAAACAGCTAATGAATGAATAATTGGTTTCCTAAGTTTTACTGCTCTTAAGAGATTAATGAGAAAATTATTTTCCACTCCACAGAAACACACAAAAAAACTTTGTGGAAATGAAATGATGAAGTCACCTCGCGATCTTCTACTGCCACTTTTCCTGAAGGTGGTTTAAATGATGCAAGCATCTCTAATAAATCAAAAAGAGTAGTTAAATGTGGTTCTTGTAAAAGCAAAAGCATCGGAATGTTGTCCTTCTGAGGGGGTGGTAGGCAAGATGCTGGCAGCTGAACACCTTCCCCTTTCCGTTCTCTCCTCGGTGCACCCAAAGATACGAAAACCATCTGTGAAAATAGAAGCAATAGGGAAGAAAAACAAATAAAAAGTGTGCGTGTGTGTGTGTGTGTGTGAATCTCAAGTTTTTGGTGTAATAAAGTTCTTAAGTATAAAATAACTTCATTATGATTTTAATATAACAAAAGCAGTAAGAACTGTTTTTACACTATACCTTCAAATATTCCACTACTGTCTATAACAGGAAATAAATTAAAACTCAATTCACATTTATATGTACCTGCATATCTTTAAAACCAAGCTCATGAAGTGCTTTTTCATCATAATCTGTTGTTAGCTCATGTCCAGATGAAATCATCCTGACGGGTCCCATAAGGCCTCCTTAAAAATAGGAGAAAACTTAAGTGAACACTTTTATAAGAGTTAACTTATTTGGTGACATGAAAATATGGTTATAAGAATTAATCTCACTGTACATTAAGCTTACTATAATTATTGAGTAAAGTGGAGACAGTATTAAGCATCCTGCATTATTTTCTGTTGTACAAGTTAACCTTATGCAGTGAAAAATTAAAATGAAATTATCAATTAGCATCAATTTAACAAGATCAATTCCCTTCTGCTTAACACCTTGCTGACCAGTCATGAGATAAGTCATGTCTGCACTTACTTTAAGTAATTTTAAACTCTACATTACTTTCACACCTTACCAGTCAGCAATGTTTGGACATGGAACCATGAGTTATCTGGTGACCAGTCAGCAAGTTGTTAACAATGTGGAAAATTTTACAAGTAAAAAACACTATGGAGCTTTATGGGAACCTAAGCATTTGCCCTAGCAACACATGAAGATGAATCAGATTCAGTAATGCATTAATTACACAAGTAACCATCCAGTACTGTTTTAAATATATTTTTATTGATTTCAGAGAGGAAGTGAGAGAGATAGAAACATCAATGATGAGAGAAAATAATTGATCACCTGCCTCCTGCATGCCCCACACTGGGGATCGAGCCCACAACCTGGGCATGTGCCCTGACCAGGAATCGAACCCTGATCTCCTGGACACAGCAAGTGTTTTTAATGATCGAGTTTTCTCTTCCCTGTTCTTGCACACCAAAGCAAAGTAAAATAAACTATAATGCAGGAAAAAAATTAAAAAGCAAAGCTCTGACATGAAAAAATATGTATGTTACAACATCCCAGATTATGGTAAATTCAAGAAAGTCAATAGATTGAGTCATTTTATTTCCAGAAAGCATGAAGTCCTTTTTGCTGCCCACACCTTCAATTCATTTCCCACCATCATCCCTACCTAAATATGCTTTAGCCAATTAGCCTCCTTACTCTTTCTTGAAAATGCCAAGAATGTTCCCATCTCAAGACCTACAATGTTCCTCCACAGAAATTCAATAGCTCATTCCCTCACTTGCTTCACTTATCTAGCAAATGTAAGGCCTTTCGCCTACCCACTCAATCCACTATTTTATTTTTTTGAAAAGCAAGCAAAAATTTACTGACCACTGCAAAAATATACTTAGGACAACAAAACAAGGAAGGGCACACAAGAGAGCCTGTGCTGGGCTGCTCTGGCTCACTGGGAAGTCAAAGAAAAGAAGGCCGTGGAGACATGTTCAGGGGGTTAGCCTGGGACTAGGTGCCTCTGCCCATTGCTCCCCTGATTGCAAGTCTCATAGGATCCCTTAGAGGTTAGGGGACACGTGAGTTGTGGGGGAAGAAGAGGGAAAAGGAATGGCACGGGCATGCTCCCTGGAGGGAGAGGGCCTCAATTCACTATTAATCCCTTATTCTGCTTTATCTTTCTTTAAAGCACTTAATAGCATCTGACATTATATATTTATCTGTTTCTCCTCCATAAAAAAAAAAAAAATCCAATTTCACAAAGGCAGAGATTTTATTATATTTACAGCTGTAATCCCCAGTACAAGAACATAGCAGGCATTCAAATTAAATAGTTTAATCGATACATTTCTTTTTAAAAAAGGAAATGCTTAACAGAGTAAGAAAATTAAGGGGTTCCAGTTAAGATGGCAGCATAGGTAAATGCAGTACTCGAATTCTCTCACAACCACATCAAATTTACAAATAAACTATAGAACAACCATCACTCACAACAGCCTGAAATCTAGCTGAACATAAGTCCTACAACTAAGTATATAAAAAAAACCACATCAAAACTAGTAGGGGGGGACTAGTAGGGGAGGCGGAGACAGCGAACAGGCTGGCTCCACACCCATGTCCTTTCGATAAAAATTGTGAGGGATATCGCAGCTGCAGAGGTAACCCCTTGAGGAGCAAAGGTCCCAGCCCCACATTAGAACCACCCTCCCCCCCATGCCACCCACCAGCTTAGGGTTCCAGTGCCAGAAAAAAAAGGCCCCATAACTTCTGGCTATAAAAACCAGAGGGGATTATGGCAGAGTATGACAGAGAACTGCTGGAGTCTCAGACATTCCTCTTAAAGGATCAGCATACAAACTTACTCAAACTAACTCCCTCTGAACTCCAATACTGGGGAAACAGCTAGAAAGGCACCAGGGACATATGGGAGGAACTGAATTGTCTGGTATCAGGACAAGAGCTGGAGGGGCAGCTTTCTCCGGACCGAAGTCTTAGCAGAGGTCATTTTTCCTTTAGTGAGCCCTCCCCTCAAGGAGCTGGCAAAGAGGAGCCATATCTGAGTCTCCCTCAACCTGGCTCACACAGTTCACTCTGCCCTGCTGATTCCCTGAGACCACACCCCAACCAACTTTTGGTCCCATTCAAGCCATTCCCAGTGGCTTTGACATACAAACGGCCCTATTTTTTTATTTTATATTTTTCAGAGAGGAAGAGAGAAAAGAGAAACATTGATTGGTTTTCCCCTGCATGCCCCCAACTGGAGATCAAGCCCGCAACCCAGGCATGTGCCAGACTGAGAATTGAACTGTGATTTCCTGGTTCATAGGTTGACACTCAATCACAGAGCCACACTATTTGGGCCAAAGGGCCCCTCTTGATTAATGATTCAAACGTTCCTAAAATCTCTCAAACAAGCAGCATCTAGCTAGTCATACAGTGTACCTCTCACTAAGTGGCCTTGAGCCCGGCACTAGTAATATGGCCTCTCCTGAGCACCTCCAAGCCCAGCACAAGTAGCAACCATCGCAGATTACTAGCTCATTCCAGGTGGTCCCAGGCAGAACACAGATGGAGCTGACCTTGGCCTGCACCTTCCAGCAGGCCCCAAAGACAGCACACCTGCTGGAGAGCTTCAGGCCACATTGAAAGACAATGAGGGGTCGCCAAGAAAGGAAATTAATGAAGTTTGAGCATGCAACATGACAGAAAAAGAATTCAGAATAATGGTTGTACAATTCATTCACCGGATGGATGAGAAAATCAACAACCTATGCAAGAATCAAGAAGAAATGAAAAGTGATATAGCTACAATCAAAACCACCATGGAAAGTTTCAACAGCAGACTAGAAGAAGCAGAGGACCGAATTAGTGAGTTAGAAGATAAGGTAGAGAAACAAGCTCAATCTGAACAGCAACTGGAGAAAAAAATTAAAAATCAGGAGGAGAGCCTAAGGGAGCTTCGGGACAACATGAAAAGAAGTAACATACGCATAGTAGGGCTGCAAGAAGGACAAGAAGAGCAGCAAGGATTAGAAAATCTATTTGAAGAAATAATGTCAGAAAACTTCCCAGATATGGGGAAGAAAAAAGTTACACAAGTACACAGAGTCCCAGGCAAGATGAACCCCAAAAGACCCACACCAAGACACGTCATAATAACGATGGCAAATGTACAAGACAAAGAGAGAATCTTAAAGGCTGCAACAGAGAAACAGAGTGTTACCTACAAAGGATCCCCCATCAGATTATCAAATGATTTCTCAACAGAAACACATCAGGCCAGAAAAGAATGGACAGAAATTTACAAAGTGATGCAAAGCAAAGGACTGAATCCAAGAATACTCTATCCAGCAAGGCTATCATTCAAAATTGAAGGGGAAATAAGAAGCTTCACAGACAAAAAAAGGCTAAGGGAGTTTATCACCACCAAGCCAGCAATGCAAGAAATGCTAAAGGGACTGGTGTAAAAAGAAGAACTAAAAAGCCCGGAAAGAAAACAGCCACAAATAAAAATAGAAATGGCTACAAACAAGTACCTTTCAATAATAACTTTAAACGTAAATGGACTAAATGGTCCAATCAAAAGACACCGAGTGGCTGAATGGATAAAAAAACATGACCCATATATTTGCTGTCTACAAGAGACCCACCTCATTAGAAGGGACTCACACAGACTGAAAGTGAAGGGATGGAAAAATATCTTTCAGGCAAATGGAAATGAAAAAAAAGCTGGGGTAGCAATACTTATATCGGACAAAATAGACCTCAAAGTGAAGGCCATAACAAGAGATAAGGGAGGCCACTTCATAATACTAAAGGGATCAATACAACAAGAGGATATAACCCTGATAAACATATATGCACCCAATGCAGGAGCACCCACATACATAAGAAAACTCCTGGAAGATATCAGGGGGGAGATCAACAACAATACAATCATAGTAGGGGACTTTAATACACCATTGACATCACTGGATAAATCTGCTAGACAAAAACTCAGCAAAGAAACAGCAATCCTAAATGACTCACTAGATCAGATGGACTTAATTGACATCTTCAGAACACTTCACCCCAAAGCCACAAAATATACGTTCTTCTCAAGTGCTCATGGGACATCTTCAAAAATAGACCACATATTGGGTCACAAACAAAGTCTCCCCAAATTCAAGAAGATTGAAATCATACCAAGCATCTTCTCAGACCACGATGGCATAATATTAGAAATATACTACAATAAAAACAACTCAAAATACTCAAACACTTGGAAGCTGAATAGCATGTTATTAAATATTGATTGGGTTACCAATGAGATCAAAGAAGAAATTAAAAACATCCTGGAAACTAATGACAATGAAAACACAACAATCCAAAACCTTTGGGACGCAATGAAAGCAGTCCTGAGAGGGAAGTTTATAGCTCTACAGGCCTATCTCAACAAACAAGAAAAAATGGTAGTAAATCATCTAAATCTACAGCTCAAAGAATTAGAAAGAGAGCAACAAGAAAAGCCCAGAGTGAGCAGAAGGAAGGAGATAATAAAGATTAGAGCAGAAATAAATGACATAGAGATCAAAAACTATGTGAAAAAAATGAAGAACTTCCCTAACTTGGTGAAGAAAATAGACCTACAAGTACAGGAAGCAAGAGAATCCCTAACAAGATGAATCCAAAGAGGCTCACACCAAGAGACAATCTTAAAAGCAGCAAGAGAAAAGCAGTTACTTAGCTACAAAGGAGCTCCCATAAGACTGTTAGTTGATTTCTAAACAGAAACTTTGCATGCCAGAAGGGAGTGTCAAGAAATATTCAAAGTGATGAAAAGCAAGGACCTACAACCAAGATCATGCTACCCAGGAAGGCTATCATTTAGAATCCAAGGACTGATAAAGAGCTTCCCAGACAAATGAAAACTAGAGTTCTTTACCACCAGTATTACAAGAAATGTTAGGGTCTGCTTTAAGAAGAAGAAAAATAAATAAAAAAAATACAATTACTTTAAATGCAAATGGATTAAATACTCCAATCAAAAGACACATGGATGCTGAATGTATAACAAGGCCCTTACATATCAAGACACACATAGACTAAAAGTAAAGGGATGGAAAAGATATTCCATGAAAATAGAAACAAACAAAAACTGTGGTAGCAATACTCACACCAGACATAATAGGTCTAAAAAACAAAATAAAGCAGAAGAGAGACAGACTCACAGATACAAAGATTTTGGTGAGAGGGGTAAAAAAGGTGAAGGGTTTCAGAAGTACAGCGTAGGGAACATAGTAAATAATATTGTAAAAAATGTTTGATTTCAGATTGGTACTAGATTTATCAGGGTGATCACTTAGCCAATTATATAATATCTAATCACTGGGCTGTATACCCAGTGATATAGTATTGTATGTCAACTCTAATTAAAAAAAAATTTTTAATAAAAAAATGAATAGAAAAGTTAAGTAAAATAAGATATTTTACTTAATTCATTGAAACTTAAATAAATATTGTCAATTTTTATAAACTTAGTGTAGATAAACTCCACAGGCTGGGCACGAAACAGCTATTTTCAGGAATGAGTGAAACAGGACTACTGCTTTGTGTATCGACACATAAGAGACCTGGAGAACATTATGCTAAGTGAAATAAGCCAGTCAGAGAAAGATAAGCAAAACAGAGCCAGACTCATAGAGAGCAGGCAGATAGCAGCACTGGGCGGTGAGGGGGGGGACAGGACAGTGGAAGGATTCAACAAAAAAATGAGAGAAAACTGATGGACATGGATGAGAGTGTGGTGATTGCAGGGGTGGAGGTGGTAGAGGGCATAGAGGGGATAAAGGTGATAGAAAAATAAAATAAAAAATAAAATGTGAATGAATGAAGTAACTTTCTATACGCACTAATATGGAATGTTCTCTAAGAATGTTAAGTACTATAAGGAAAGGACAGAGAGTATAAATAGAATGCTACATTTGTATTTTAAGAGTGTGTGTGTGGCCGAAACCGGTTTGGCTCAGTGGATAGAGAGTCGGCTTGCGGACTGAAAGGTCCCAGGTTCGATTCCGGTCAAGGGCATGTACCTGGGTTGCGGGCACGTACCTGGGTTGCGGGCACATCCCCAGTAGGAGATGTGCAGGAGGCAGCTGATCGATGTCTCTCTCATCGGTGTTTCTGGCTCTCTATCTCTCTCCCTTCCTCTCTGTAAAAAATCAATAAAATATTAAAAAAAAAGAGAGAGAGAGAGAGTGTGTGTGTGTGTGTGTGTGTGTGTGTGTATCTACCTATATCTATATGAATATGCTTACATTATATCTTGGTATCTTCTGAAGGAAGTGTAGGAAACTAATAACATCTACCTTAGCAGGAGAGAAAAATTGATGCTTTAAAGATCAGGGTAAAAGGGAGACTTTTCAACACCTACTGTGCCAAGAATATTTATTCATTATTCAAGAAAACATTTAAGATCTGCTACTTTAGAAGATATACATGGTTTCATCTTAATTAAGCACACTGTAGTAAAATGGTTGGCTCTTTACTAAAAGATGTCAAAGAATTATCATTCTGCACATAATCATGTTAAAAATCCTAAAAACAAGCTTTAATACTGTAAGATTTTCCCCCTAAATATGTATTTAGTCTGTTATAATTTCAGACCCTTAAATTTTAAGAAAAATTAACAGCTTTTATCATCAATCCTCTGATTAGCTCAGATTTTATATATTATAGAAAGACACTAGAAATCACTAGTCCTTGCCCACCCTGTGTGGCTTAGTTGTTGAGCCTTGGTCCAGGAACCAAGAGGTCATGGTTCAATTCCCAGTCAAGGTACATGCCCAGGTTTCGGGCTCCATCCACACTAGGGGACATGCAGGTGGCAACCAATCGATATTTCTCTCTCATCAATGTTTCTAAGTTGCTATCCCTCCCTCATCCTCTCTCTAAAAACCAGTAAAATATATGTTTTAAAAATGTACTAGTCGTAATAGTAATGTAGAAATCAAATATACTTTTCAGGCCCACATGAAAAATTTCTTAATATGATACTTTTTTGGAGGGAAGGGGAGAGACGCACAGGTGGAATTGAAGGATGCATTATTTTCATATGCTATGAAGAATAACAAAAACAAAATATATCTAAATGGCAAAACAAATTATTGATTACCAAATAGTACATGGAAACAAATTATTATTTCCCACAGTGCTCATCAAATAACCTCCAAAAGTAGAAATTTTCTTAAAAAGGGAGAGAACATGTTTACAAGTAACATCTGAAGTAACTCTTAACTCCTGCTTAAGAATGAATGGCATACCACGAGTAGGGGAAGGTGAGTGGGAGCCACAGACATGGTTGGTAGTCTTTAAAGAAGTAAAGCTTCAAAGTTGTTATTATAATGCTACCTAAGAAATATGAAAATTGGAACTATTGGACTTACCAGGAAACTCTCCCTTTCGGCTGCTTTGACCAAATTCCTGAAGCTGAGCTTGTTGATTTATTTGTTCTTTCTGTAAATTTTCATACCAATGAGTTACTTCAGCCCTAAGATCTGCTACCTGGTCACTAGGATACATTTCAATAGTCATCTGAAATATGAGATGCAACCAATTTAAAAATACAAAAAGAACAGATATTTGAACTGGGAAATGTTATCAATTTGAAAACTAAAATTATGCAACTACCTTATCAGGAAGTCCAGCTGGCTGACAGACAACTCTTAGCGGCAGGGATTGTTTGTCACTCAATGCTTTCAAATGACTACTAATTCCAGTGCCTTCAATTTGCCACTGTCTGAGATGATATGCAAACCTAAAACACACAAAAACCACATATAAGAAGGATATCATTTCAAAACATTTTAATATTACTGAAGTTTTTATTATTTCACAAAATGAAAAAGCCCACAAAAGGTTCTAATATATTCCAATTTAGTCTATCAATACCATTAAGTTTAATTTTTTTCCCCAAAATAAAAGCACTAAGTTTAGGTTCATCATACTGAATTAAACTTAAATAGCAAGTTGTAATTCCTACATTCAGAAGGGGGGGGGGGGGGGGTACTAGAAATATTTTTTTTTTCAGAGACAGAAGTTTTTCTAGTAAATATATGTTAATCAGCCTAACAGAATTTTGTGGGCTTATTTCATGACTGCTAAAACTAAATTACGAAGACTAATATTTCAAAGGACACAGGCATCTAACATGACAATCTAAATATCTGTCAATTTTCCAAGTGATTTTTAGTAGTTGAAGACAGGATCCAGAGTACCTAAATTCAGATAAGAAAAAAATTATCAATATCTTACCTAATCATCAATTCTGGAACAGAAAGAGGATAAGTAAGAGAATAAAATGGACTTTATTTCCTAGAAGCGGGCCAATGTCTGGCTTCTATTACTAAGCAAAAAATTAACCTTAGACAACATTTCTGGGCCCAATAATTCTTCGTTATGGGAGGAGGGGAGCTGTCTCATGCACTGTAGGATTTTTACTAGCATCCATGGTTTCTACCTGCTTACTACATGCCAATAGTAGCCCCTTCTCCCTTAAGCAATGATAATCAAAAATGTTTCCAGAAGTTACCTAATGTCCTCCAGGAAACATAATTGCTTCTGGTTGAGAACCACTGTTTTATTATAACCTTATCTTTAAAAAAAAAAAAAAGGAAAAGAAGAAAAACACCTTTAAAAGAGACACTTTTATTTGCTCTCTTAATATAAGGAATATATAAACACAATAATTACTTTATATTTTCATTCTATAAATGTTAGCAATTTTAAATAGTAGCACTGACAACATTAAGCACTTGAAACTGTACAATGATAATGCACAAAGATTCGCATGAAAATACCTAGATAAATCATTAAACTACCTCTTAGTTTTTTAAATATTCAATTGTTTCCTAGTTTCTCTACTAGCCACCCATAAAAATTAAATAACCTTAGTTTATTTTTAAATAAGTTATTTATCTTACAACACTGTTAACATCGTATAAGGATTAAGGGTTTGAACCAACAGGCTCTTTTTATTTTGTTGTTTGTAGACACTGCAGCACAGAGAAAATTTTGGAATATATGTATAGGGGTAGGCAAAACTAGGTTTACATTTTTAGTACATAAAGCACAGCTCCTTTTATAATTTATTAATTATTTCATTATTTTCCATACAAACAACTGTAAACTTAGTTTTGTCCACCCGGTATATATTTACATCATTAACAGTAACTATCTGATACTATTTTCTATAGTATTATCTTGTGTAACATATAAATTTTATGAGTATTTATTAATTTGAATACAACATCACATTTGCTTATTCTTATTTATTTTTAAAAGTGGTACAAGTTACCTGGCAGTGTTTAGTTTCTGTGCAAAAATCTTAAGTTCACTACACATTCTTTAAAACCACAAAGAATTATTTAAAAAGAATTTCCACAAATTTCAACCATAATCAAAGTAAAAATTTTGCAGTACCCAAATGTTTTAATCATAGAGTCATGTTATGTATAAGGAATGCCTAGAGGACCTTCATTGTTCATTATTTCCTGATATTTTAAATAAAAATGTCAATAAATGTCAATTGTATGGCATTTTCATTATCAAACTAAGCTCTGAAGTTGAAAGAAATAATTAACTTTAACAATTTTTTTCATCATATTTTTGTTGTTG
Organism: Myotis daubentonii; assembly: GCF_963259705.1. Lineage (NCBI taxonomy): Eukaryota > Metazoa > Chordata > Mammalia > Chiroptera > Vespertilionidae > Myotis > Myotis daubentonii. Next base: position 44,936,717 of record NC_081851.1, on the reverse strand, counting down.
TTATTTTTCACCCAAGGATATTTTTTCCATTGATTGTTAAATAGTGGAAGGGATGGAGGGAGGGGAAGAAAGAGAGAGAGATGGGGAAAGAAACATTGATATGAGAGAGATGTCAACTGGTTGCCTCCCCAACACACACCCACAGGGGTTGGGATTGAACCTGCAACCCAGGTACATGCCCTTGACTGGGAATCGAACTAGAGATCCTTTAGTGCATTGGCCAACACTTTAACCAGTGAGAAACACCGGCCAACGCACAAAACAGTTCTTTATACTTTTACATTTACTCATGATTTCTACTACACAGAATTTCTTAATTAAAACTATCTACTCACCTTTCACTTCAGTCGATACATTCATAAGTGTTAATTTGCTTTATTTCTGTATTACACAGGGTATGTCTAAATTAATTATACAGATATTCATTAACAGAATTTTTTATCATGTTTCCATGGTAAATGGAAATTCAAAATTAAAATACTTTCTCCTAGTCCAGGAAGAAAAAAAAAAACAAAAAACAGCGAATGAAACAACCTCAACTTGGTTCAACTATGAGAGATTATTTGATCTCTTGGCAAGGGTTTTAGTGAAACCGTTTTTGGTAGTGTTTTGCCTTTTCAATCTTAGTAATACTTTGTTAGTGATGGAATTCTGACTAGAAATTCTTATTCATGCATACCTTCTCACAACCTAATGATTTTAAAGCTCTGCAATATTTACCAGGAATCTATATTGCCTATTGTACCACTATATGTTACATATTATGAACAAAAATTGCTTCTAATACTAGCACTTTCATTTTTGGTAAGTTATGCTTTCTACCTGCCTCCAAAAAAAAACCCCTTTTAAGAATACTTTTGGACATGTCAGCAATAAAAAAGTCTGAAATTCATTCTAATTTAGTATAACAAAAATTACCTTCTCCTAAATGCTTCCAGATGTGTCTTCAGCATAAGAAGTCCTCTTTCTATAACAGTGAGACTTGAGTGTGATTCTTGTTCAAGACTGCTAGAAGCTATCATAAGACTCTCCATACACTTACTAATAAATTCTTGTTCCTTCTCCAAACCAGTTTTACCTGAAAATCAGATGTTTAGACATGTGAATCAATCTTATATTCTTGCTTAGCTATATAAAGAAAATTAACTGTAGCTAAACTAAAAATCTTCACATAAAAAAATATCTATTAGGGAATATTTCAAATAACTCACCATTAATATAATAGGAGTTAATATACTGGATAGCTGCTCGACTGACATCACCAGATTGTGCTCTTAAAGCAATGCCCCAAAATTGGTCCATACCACAAAGCTAAAAAAGAAAAATGTGACAACATCTATTTTGAAGTAACTAATTTAAGAGTCATACATCAAAAAGTTTTAATATCCTATAACAGTGGTCGGCAAACTGCGGCTTGCGAGCCACATGCGGCTCTTTGACCCCTTGAGTGTGGCCCTTCCACAAAATACTGACTCTTCCACAAAATACCAACTTCTGCACATGGGCCACAAAGTTTCAATCGTACTGTACATGCGTGCCCACACGTGGTATTTTGTGGAAGAGCCAAAGAGCCGCATGTGGCTCGCAAGCACGGTTTGCCGACCATGGTCCTATAAAATACTTAAATGGTAATTCCTATTACTTAGTTATTAAATAACTAGAGGCCCGGTGCACAAAATTCATGTGCAGGTAGGGTCCCTAGGCCTGGCTGATGATCATGGCTAATCAGGGCCTTCCTTCATTCCACACTGCCCCCTGGTGGTCAGCACACATCATAGCGAGTGATTGAACTCCCAGTCTCCCAAATTCCCCAGAGGACACTCTGCATATTAGCCTTTTAAATTATAGAATATAAAAAACAAGAGCAGTTGAAATTTCCTCAATTACTGAGATATAGCTGAATTGACTGTAAAAATACTTATTTATAAAGCAGTTGACTGTGTATGTGTGTGTAATGTTCAGTAACTCAAAACTTGTGACTACATAATGGTATTAGTCCCCAAAACATGCTACAAAAGAATAAAAGCACACAAAATTATTAGCATAATAATGATTCTATGCTTTCATATAACTTACTCTGATAAAGTCACTCCTTACAGGTATTCACAGAAAAAATTTTTAAATGTTAACCCAAGTTGTCACTTAAATTTAGGTTAACTATGAGATGACAAAAAAAAAAAAATGTTTTCCTGAAAACCACAGAAAACATGGAGAATGGAAGTTCTTAAAAGCTGGGCGGGGTAAAGCAAGATATCCTTCTGATAAGTGACTAAACAGTCATAGTCTTTACAACATCTACATGAAAAGCAGTACTATCTCAAAATTAGAGTATGACTACTTCTTAGATAAATCAGATCTATCTGGTTGTCTGAAATCACAAACTGAAATTAATCATAGTACCATCAAAGTGAGAGTTAGAGCCAAAACATTAAATTTAAAAAAGAACACTATTCAAACAAGGATAGAAGAGTAGGAAGATACTATGAAAGCACTCTAGATATATTCTTTACCACATAAATTAACATCAGTTTTCTATGCCTTTGTCGCTATAACACAACTCAAACTTCTGAAGAAAAGTAATGAAAAATGTGAATGGATAATAATAAATGAAAACTATCATTAATAAGCTGGAATGTCCAATGAGGAAGACTTTCAAATAGTCTGTATCAGGAGAGTCTAGAAATAATGCATTCAACAAAACCCAGTAGCCAATCAATCAGGCAAATAGAACTCTAGAGATAAGACTAGCAACTTGTGAGAGTTTCAGCAAATAAACAGATTATATGACTCATAGTCAAAGATGACTGAGATTCTATTCCATAATAGAGGTTAGCAACAGGAGCTCTGTAACTGCCCAAGAGCAACTAAAAGTTTTGGCCTCAACAAATGGCATTAAAATTAGATTTTAGACAAATCAACCTTCTAATTGATAAAACTACTTGATAATATTACCTGGGAGTGTTTAGAGGATTAAAAGAACACTCAAATAGAATCTTCTCTATTAATCCAAGAATGTGCAACAAGTTCATTAAGCACAACCAAGATTATCATTGGTAATGAAAAGTCATCAAATTTGCTTTATAAAACTTTTATTCTAAAACCTAAGAATAAAAGTCTTCATAGTAAATTCAATGCTTGACAAATTATGTAACATAATTCAGTAATCTGAGAAATAAAAACAAAAATTCCACAAGCTGACCTAATAAAATGACAAGTCTAAATCCTTACCTCAGAGTTTGAACCACCATCATAGGCACTGGTAGCCAATCGAGCCAAGTTACATAGATGCTGAAACAGGTTTAAGCCAGTCATGCTAATCGTTTCAGGTTTTAGCTGGGGCATCTTAAAAAAAAATTTTTAAGCTGGTTTAGTGTGGTGAATTAACATTTTATTTTATTGGATTTAACTTAAGAGATTTAAATTAAACTTGATTTTACTGAAAATATTATAGAAAGAAATGTAGCAGCTCAGATTTTCAATGATAATTTAAAAAATTAAAATAAATAATTTAATCAAAATTTTATTCAGGTCATAATTAAAACATCTCTCAATTGTTTCTATTTTTATACCAAACACAGCCTCAAATCAGAGAAAACAAATAAAAAATTTTTATCATTTAAATTTTATCATTTTTTGTATACATAGTCCATGCACATTTATGAGATGTGTAGCTACATGTGTAAGTTTGTGTGTAAGTCACAGATGGAAATTAAGATAGTGAGGGTCTATTTGTAGCTTTGCTTTAGAACTACTAAGTGACTTAATTTACATATACTCATTCACATTTACTCAATTCTACCACAGAGATCATGTGAGAGTTTGCAGAGAGCCTTTACAATCTCAAAAGCATACAAATAATTTTAAAAGTCTATTTCTGTGTTATTATCAATGTCCTCAAAATTCAAATGGAAAATTAACACCTGAACCAATTGCTGCATCTGATAAAGGAGAACAAAAACTAGATAGAATGTCATTATTATCATTATAGCAATTCCTGCTTTGCCAGGGATCTACATCTACATAAATTTTGGTTTACATCTGCTAGAAGACTGGCTGAACCCACAACCTATTTAACTAAGGAAGAGTCACAGAACACAACTCTACACTTGTGGGTGTGAATACACTCCTGAAAATGTAACTACAATGTTATTATTTTAAAAATAAAAGACTCCCCACATTTCTTATAAGTATTTGCCTGAATTAATACTCAACATTAATTAGCATAAATACTTTAGTTAAGGAACAGAATATTTTTGTAAATAAAAACTAAATATTCATTTTGATATAAACACTAGAAGACAAAATGAAATGGAATCCACTGTGTTGAAGACTCTTGATATTATGTGAAAATCTAAGTGGCAAAAACTATATAAGAGCTGCTGAAAAACAGCACATTTACCTTTTTTAAAAAAAAAAAGTGTTAAAAGATGAAAAATTAACATTACAGAGTTTAAGAGATAAAAAGGAGATATGGAAAAACAATATAAACAATAAAACTGTCAAGAAATAAAATTACCTTCTCTAGGAAAAGATGTTTGTATGTTTCCATTCCCATAGCATGTTGATCTTTACTTCGAACTTGATTTAAAAACCAATGGAGTGCATCATCATAACACTCAGAATCTTCTACTAAACAATGCCATAAAATGTCAACTTGCTCTAAACTTAACCCTAGATAAAAATTACAAATTTTGAATCATGAAACATACAATGCTTCGATCCTAATTCAATGTATTAGAAGAACCAATATATCAAAAAATAGATTTTTTATAGCCTTTTATAAATATTATTCTGTAAGAGATTTCACATAATTATGCTTTCAAATGTAGTTAAATATTACCTATATATAAATTATCTAAAAACATACAACTTATATAATATACTAGAAGAGTCATTTGGTCTGGAAAATCATTCTTCCTAAAGTATGAACATATTACTGTATTAAAGTACACATAATTAAAGGAAAGTAACCCCAAAAGTTGAGGAGTCAGTTCTAAGCTTTAAGCATTAAGAACAGAGTGGATACCATGTTCAAAGCTCATTCTATGCACACAGGAGGTAAACAATGCATGCTAATAAGCATTATTTTTGTGAACTGTGAAAAGGATCCTTGTGATAAAGCAAAATGGAACTGCCTGCCTAAAACAGAGAACAACAACACATCAGGGGATACATTCAGCTGGGAAGCCAAAGTAATGAGATGAAATCTGTATGATACTTTGACCCAAGTATTAAATGATTCCAAAGTGTGACAGAAGGAAGTCAGAGAATTAATCAAAAAGAAGACAAGGCATTAAAGGCAATCTGAAGACTGAATATGGATGAGACAATCTAAAGGGATAGAAATAAAAGCATCACATGGATTTCTAAAGTATATCATAAGGGGTTCCAAAGCCTGGGACTGCCCCCCAGAATCAGAAGTGATATGAAGTTATGACAGAATCATAAGAAACCTCTTTCTGGAAAAAATAGGTGAGATCCAGAAAATGGAGGGAGGGGGGAAGAAACCCTCAGAAAATATTTACCAAGAAGCAATACCAGTCTAAAGAGTTTAAGCGGAAACACAGTATCCTAGGGTCTCCAGTCCAAGCCAGCCAAACGATCTTGCCACGCCTCCCACCAAGACTTCATCAAAATGGAACACGCTATGGAAACCATGATGTTCATGTTTCATAAATTTGCTGGTGATAAAGGCTACTTAGCAAAGGAGGACCTGAGAATACTCATGGAAAAGGAGTTCCCTGGACTTTTGGAAAATCAAAAAGAATCTCTGACCGTAGACAAAATAATGAAGGACCTGGGCGAGTGCCAAGACAGCAGAGTGGGCTTCCAGAACTTCTCTAAGCTAACTATCAAGCTCACCATAGCATGCAATGACATTTGTAATACACATGAAGCAGAAGGAAAGGAAGTAGGCAGCACTGAGCAGTTACTTCCACCCTGATAACAGTTCTCCCAATGAGTCGCTTAAGAAATAAGTGCCCCACAGATTCCCCCTGTATGAAATTTCATGAGCAGATTGGGACCCTTAACAAATATACAAATACCCTACCTAGTCTGGCTCAGATAGAGCACTGGCATTCAGACTGAAGGGCCATGGGATGATTCTGGTCAAGGGCACATACCTCAGTTGAAGGCTCTATCCCCAGTCCCGGTTGGGGCATAGGCAGGGCAGAGCCAATCTATGTGTTTCTCTCACATTGATGTTTCTATCTACCTCTCCCCCTCCCTTCCACTCTCTCTAAAAATCAATGGAAAAATATCCTCAGGTGAGGATTAACGATATGTGTGTTGTGTGTGTGTGTGTGTGTGTGTGTGTAAAATCCCAGCCCATTCAACAGGAGAAAGAATGCCACATGGTCTCACTCATTTATGGATAATTAAGACCATTATAAACTGATGAACAAAAATAGATACAGAGGTAGAGGAACATCAAACAGACTGTCAAACTATAGCAGGAAGTCCAGGGAGGGTAAGAGATCAACCGAAGGACTTGTATGCATGCATATTAGCATAACCAATAGACACAAGACACTGGGGGGTAGGGGAGGCCAGGGGAAGGTCAAGGGGAGAAGAAAAAAGGAGACATATGTAATACTCTTTGTAATACTTTAAGCAAAAAAATTAATAAATAAATAAAATAAAGCCAGATAAGCTTTTGATTTTTATATTGCTTGTATCCCCTTGCCCTCAAACAAGTTTCTTTCTTAGTAAAAAAACAAATAATCAGTATCCTATCAGTGTCTCAGAGAAATAGTTAATGTTCCACCTAACCGGTTTGGCTCAGTGGATAGAGCGTCAGCCTGCGGACTCAAGGGTCCAGGGTTCGATTCCGGTCAAGGGCATGTACCTTGGTTGCGGGCACATACCCAGTAGGGAGTGTGCAGGAGGCACCTGATCGATGTTTCTCTCTCATCAATGTTTCTAACTCTCTATCCCTCTCCCTTCCTCTCTGTAAAAATCAATAAAATATATATTTTTTAAAATAGTTAATGTTCAAAATATTTGTTCTAAGAACAACTTGTGCCTCTGGGAGTCACCATAAAACTAGAAACAACCTTTAGGGTATATAATAACTTAAAACATTAATTAAGGAGAGAGATAAGTGAAGAAAATAGATAACAGGCCTAAAAAACAGTGCCCCGGTAAATTATAAATTAAATGATAAAACAGAGGTATAGTATTTATAAATGGCTGAATCACCAATCCACATTCAATAGGCAATGCTTTGTTATTGCTTTAAGTTTTTAAAAAAGATATTTGTTGATACATTAATAATCAGTATTAACCTACTGAATATAACTTTGGAGTGATCATATTATACCTGACAGGAACTATACCAGTAAAAGTACAATTATGATCTGGGAGAAGTGAAATTTTCAACTTGATTCTATCTGGACAGTAGCTATAATACACAAAGAATTTATACTGTGCTTACTGTGATGGGAGCAGCAAAATAAATAATTCATTATTCAAATAGAAGAGTGGTTAACATTTTCCCATGAATCTATTCTAAGCCAACATGAAACTTAGTGGGCATGTGAAATTATTTATGCTGATAATATTTGTTTTGGCTTGACTTCTCCATGAGTAAGACAGGGTTTTTACATTTTATATTATTTATTTCCTGTATGTTATCTATAATAATGGATATGATAAATGACCTTGTAACATGAGACAAGGTTTCCTATAAAAAACAGGAGTCTTCATTTTGAAATCTGTGGGTATGACAATGTCAGTGGGATTTGTTACAAATAACTCAACTCAAAAAAATTAGAGACTGAAACAGTAAAATAAACACACGGTGCATCTCGAGCACAGATATGGACTTAAAAAGAGTGATGACACCTCTCAGGCTAGTAAGACACTTATCCGTTTGACTATACTAATAGTTTAAGAAAGAGAATGTCCTCACAAATGAGGTTTACTGATGTGAACACACATAAAGAGTGTGGGGAGTGAGAGACAACATAATCAGTCTAGTAAGAGAAGCAGCTCTGGCAATCAATCAATCAATTAATCCATCTTCCTTCTCTCTTGTGAGAACAGTTAGCATGCAGATTTGGACATGGTTGACACTCTTAATATACCTGACCAATCTCTTATTTTTTAAAGGTTAACTGTTAATGAAATAGAGTTTGAGATTAATCTAAATAAAAGTAGGGTCTCTAAATGTTTCTTTCTATTACCTATGAAACTAAGCAATTTTGGGTAAGATTAGCTCTGATAATAATATGTAGACGGTATCTGTTTCCAACTGTGGTGATAGGAAGATTCTATAACCAAAGGTAATAAAAGATGCAATCACCCTAACATGATATGGTCTTGATATGAGTCATTTATCCATTGAAAAACTGGCATTTTCAGAGACTAAAGTAAGAATGTGTCAGGCTCATGCTCATATTGCCATATATACTGAGAAGACATTCATTATTGAGAATAATCTAGTGACTAAAGAAATCAAAATGCATGAGTATATTTCACTGGACTCTTCTCACTACAGATCTAAAAAATGATTAAAATACTGATTTAAAAACTTACTGAAGTGATCAGGTGATCCCAGGGTTGAAAACACACAAGTCAAGAACTGAAGTCGGACTTGAACTTCAGCACTGTGGCTATACCTACATATAAAAAGTCATTAAAATAATTAACCCTATTTCTTAATTACTTTTAAAGATTTAATGACCCTAATCTTAAATTATACAAAGAAGTAAAATTCATTTTCATAATTACTAAATATTTTTATTACATAACTTTGGTTACACAAAAGGTCATACAGTCAAATGTTATGTTTGAGATTTATGTTATTTAATAAATTATAAAAATCTCTAAACTATTAGAAAATGTACTTTCAAATTAGATGATCAGAAAGTACATAAGAACCCAACAGTGGAACAAATACACTTTGAAATTATGCAACATGCACATAAATTACAAGTTAAAAAAAAACTATTCTAGAAATTGCATGTTTCATTATCACTGTCCTTCCAATGATACAACCTTATTCCTTAAACAAGAAATGCTAGTAAAATATCAATTCCATAAATCAAGTTCTTGAGGAATTCGGCTGATACACAACTGACACTTTTGAATGTTATTTCAAATCTAAATAACTATAATTCATGTGTAAAAAATTCAATTGTTAATTTAAGAATTGCTTTGGAAGCTTATTAAGTAGGTAATTTTGCATGATTTTCTGGGAATTCAGTTTGTAGGCATTTGAAAAGAAATAGCATTTTAAAAATGCTGGATGAGCCCTAACCAGTTTGGCTCAGTGGATGGAGCATTGGCCTGCGGACTGAGGGGTCCCGGGTTCGAGTCAGGTCAAGGGCATGTGCCTTGGTTGCGGGCACATCCCCAGTGGGAGGTGTGCAGGAGGCAATTGATAGATGTTTCTCTCTCATCGATGTTTCTAACTCTCTATCCCTCTCCCTTCCTCTCTGTAAAAAAATCAATTAAATATATTTTTTAAAAATGCTGGATGAGGAAACGTAAGAGGTGGTCTGAAGAGCTATAGACAGAGGGCCAGATTATAGCCAGCCTGAATGTCAGATAGAAGAGGTTGGTATTGAAATGGGTGGAAGTCACTGAATGATATTGGGGGGAGAAAAAGTTAATGATCAGGTTTTTATTTTAGGATTCCTTTAGCAACCCTGTGAACTGCACACTGAACAAAGTGATATCACAAAATTCTAGTACTACAAGCACCTGAGCACTCAACCAATGAAACTGAGCACTCAATCAATAAAACAAAGTCAATGAGTTCTTATCTCTATGTTACAAAACAAAAGTCTGATTGTAGATGAATTGCCCAAATTACTTTGCCAACAAAAGGCAGCAACCAGCCTGAGCCCTGATCCACAATCCAGTTTACAGAGTCAGAGCCTCTTAAATCAATTTCCAATAATCTTTAAGTACAGATTTTTTTCAAGTTTCCCCAAATTAGTTTCAAAAATTTCATTAAATTCATTGTTACATTTTAAAGTTAAAGTTTTTCTACAGATTGAGTTTGCTGGATATAGCTTTACTAAATTGTCTCATTAATACTGGCCAAAAAAAAAAGAGACAGAGAGAAGAGGGGGAACTCTGCTTCATTATTGTTGCAGTGCCCTTTGTAAAGATGAAAGTACATGTGGCAAAGTGGCTGGAGTGGGGGAGGTTGGAATATAATAAACCACTCACAGACTAAAATGCTATCTAAATAGAATTCAAGGACAGCTATTAATAGTTTCTCACCCTTTTCTAATAGGACACATTTTGTAGCAGAGGCCTTGAAGTACTCTGAGACTAAGTCTGAAGGACCTTGATCACAGACATAAAAGGTGAAGAAAGTCCTGTTCTTTACAAATTGCTTGAATACTTTATTTCTTGAATACTTTCTTCCCTATACTCGCAAATCAGAGTAAGAGACCCATAACCCTAGGAAGCATGGATCCAGTCCGTCACCCATTCTTCAGTTTCCACAAAACCATTGACTCTATCTACACTTCTGTAACCCAATAAACAAGTAGAAAATAATGTGCTAGGAACTCAGTATGCTTTACCAAAGAGGAGCAAATATAAAACTGTTTTATAGCCTGAAGGAACAAAGGAGTTATACTGAAATAGTACAGACGACGTCTCTCTGCTCTAAGGTTTTATTCTCTAAAAATGCCAGGCAACAAAGCTGATTGGATGATTGGAAAGATGCTCTGGTGTACCTATGGAAATATGAAACTCATCTCCAAAGAGCACTATTCCTCTATTTTTTTTATCACAGAATCAATGCTTGTATGAGGCTCCACCTCTGGTTCTACTAACAAAGTGACAAGCCTGTAGACAATGCTGTAAACAACCAAGTTTCAGACCTGTATTTATTTTTTGTCACTTAATGTTGGGACTTTCACTTTTTTAGGGTAATTCATCTGTTTTCCACTCCCCTGTCTTAAGCACCCCATCCCTTCTCTTTAAGCCCACAGGCTGTGGTTGTGGTAGGAGCCCTTTTGTAACTTAAGGTTTATTTCTCTTCTGATAGGTAACTTGAATTCTCTCTCCTGAAAATGCTGAGGATGTGGGTCACATGTGATTTAATTTCTGCTCCTTTTTTTATCTTATAGATTTTATAGAGGATGTATGGAGTTGCTCACATTCAGGCCATAATTATCCTTGACCTCTGCTTCAAGAAGAAAAATTAAAGGAGAAAACAGACTATGAAGAACACTTAGAATTTTTTTTTAAATATATTTTATTGGTTTTTTACAGAGAAGAAGGGAGAGGGATAGAGAGTTAGAAACATCGATGAGAGAAACATCGATGAGAGAAACATCGATCAGCTGCCTCCTGCACACTCCCTACTGGGGATATGCCCGCAACCAAGGTACATGCCCTTGACCGGAATCGAACCTGGGACCCTTGAGTCCGCAGGCCGACGCTCTACCCACTGAGCCAAACCGGTTAGGGCAACACTTAGAATTTTAATAGGCTTTAATGAGACTGCATCTTGCGTAGTGGTAACTTTATAAGCAAAACTATGGAATAGAGTAAATTTAGGGAAATATCTAAAAATAATTTGATAGGCTTGTAGAATAGGATACCTTAAGAAATCATTGAACAATAAAATAGGAAATGCTGGCTGAGTTTAGATTTTAGAGGGCCCAGAAAGTAGGCTGTAAAAAACTGGTATTTATTTTTTATGCAGGGGAATATCTACATGGGCTAAGGCACAAGTTTCTTGTTTGCTTTAGCAAGGTAATCACAATTTATAGATACTCTACTATGTGCCAGATATTACTTACTAAATTATTTTATTTACTCCTTACAAAAATTCATAAGGTAAGTAAATGAAATTTATTAGAGAAGTAAACAACTGAAATAAGGCCAAAGCAAGAGATTTGTAATCTAAATACATGTCTGTATGATTTTTAAAACTCATGTGCTTTCCAACAATATCATACTGACTTCCTAATTTAATAAAGATAAGAAATTAACAATCACAGGGGCAGATTTAGGCAAGAAGACTGATCCAGAGGTTGGTTAAAAGAACTGGAACAGTGTTTGTGGTAATGTCAACTTGTGAAAAGACATGAAATATATTTTAGCATTAAGGTAACTAGAGATTGATGACAGTACAAGGGAACACTCAAGAACAGGAATTATAGAAAACAGACTGTTTCCTTGTTCATAAAATATGTGTTTATAAAATGAATTATAGAAACCCTGGCTACACTATTTTATTTTTCTGGCTCCACTATTTATAAAATGTGTGACCTTGGGCAAGTTATTTACCTCAGAGCTTAAATGTTTTCATTTTTAAAATGCAACTACCTACCTCAAAAGGGTTGTTGTATATCTTGAAGTTAATACTTATTACTTATATAACATGTAGCACACAATATCAATGAACACTAGCTATTTTTATCAACATCATCATCATTATTCATGTTTGGAAATAAAAGAATCCCCAAAAAATCCATATGTGGAAAAAAATAAGTAAATTTATTTTTGAAGGTGAATAAGTATGTATGCTTTAAAGGTCTGTGACTTTTCTGAACACTTTTCCAGTCAACTCAGCTTCCATCTATGTGGAAGTTTTCTGTGTGTATATCTTCTCAGTAAATACTGTGCTATTTCTCATATTTACTAATATGCTGATATTAACAACGAGTTGGTTTCTCAATTAGACCATCAGTCCCCATCAATTAACTCACAAGCAGTAACCTTATGAATTTAAATGTTTACTTCTGGGCAGGCATTTCCCTGTAAGCAGTTTTAAATACAGCTATATCACTGACCAATTTCTACCAATTCTTATCCAGAGTCAGTTCAACATATCCAGAGAACATTTTTAATAATGAAATATTAACCAGTTATGCCAACAGTTTTTAAACTTTCCACACATGTCCTAAACTTTTTAAACTAGTATCCAATTAAAGTAATAAAGGGAAATGTTTTAAATTAATTATATGTTAAATATATATTTTTGAAAGTAAATATTTAAAAATTTTCGAATCAATGCCCCTAATACATTAAGACATGGATACTGATGATTTCTGGGGAAAATTTACTTTTAGTTCCTGAAAACAACTTCGAACAGAAGTCAATAGTGAAGGTTAACCATGCCCAAGTTATAAAAGATTCAGAATTATAAAAATAACTTTATGAAATACAACTTTAAAAAATCCTTTCTTTCTCTTAAATTTTTCACATTTTTATTTTTATTTACTATATAAAAGAAGTAGAAATACTGGAAAATTATCTTTCAGGGGACAATCAAGAGTTAAACATAACTAAAGGGATACTTACAGTGCATGTTTTTGCCTTCCTTCTCTTACTGACTGAATATAGTATACCAAATTATCAAAGAAAAGCTTCATCATATTCAGTTCTTTTTCTGCCCACCTGGACCAATTGAAAGAAAAAATAATTTTAAAGCCATAAGGTAAGATAGTAAATCTATTATAGAATGGGGAGAAAAAAAAAATATATATATATATATATTAAAATCTTCAAATACGAAATCTTTTCATTGCCAAAACTTACACCTTAATTTTTATTAAAGTATCAATGTTGTTTTATTTTATTTTATTGCTTAAAGTATTACAAATAGTAGTATATGTCTTTTTTCTCCCACTGACATCCCCCGCCCTGCACTTGCCCTCCCCCCTCCCCCCTCCCCCCTCCCCCCTCCAGTGTCTTGCATCCATTGGTTATGCTTATATGCATGCATACAAGTCCTCGGTTGATCTCTTACCCGCCCCCAACCCTCCCCTGCCTTCCCGTTATAGTTTGACAGTCTGTTCGATGCTTCTTTGCCTCTGTATCTATTTTTGTTCATCAGTTTATAATGTCTTTAAATATCAAAATACTCAATCCTTGTGAAGTGGGAAAATGTCTGGTACAGTGCTAATTATAAATGGTTATCATGAATATTAAAAATGTCTGACACAGTTCATTTAAGAATAGACTGCATGCATTGGTCATTATTTAGCAGAATTTAATAGAGGGCCTGACATATAAAACACATACAACATAAAATTACTAAACCAGAAAATTTTACTATCAATATGAAATCTGCTTATTTTTTAACTATTTTTAAAAATCAAATAAATATTCAGGTATTAAACTCCAAAGTAGGGGGAAAAAGAAATATTGATAAATATAATTAAAGATCCCAGGATCTTTAACTTTCATAACTAACAATCCATCTTACACAATATTTACTAACAATACACCTGCTAAAATGTATAGATATAAAAGGATTAAAACTCCCAAACTTCTAATGTAGTTTAAATCATTTTTGCTATATAGTTCTCTTTTCAAAATAAGTTACTCTCACTTTGCCAATCATTTAATGAAGATCAAGTGGTAGAAAGAAAACCTAAAACTTAAGGCTTAAAACCAGTTCTAACAGACTTGCTCCACAGCTTTGGGCAAGTAACCTGACCTCTTGAAGTCTGTTTGCTGGTTACCTGAACATTTACTAAGAGAATCAGGGACAACTTCCAATTTTAATATATGGCCCTAAGAGTTTAACAGATAATATTCACCAATGTTGAGGGCTGCTGCACATAACAGATTCACAATAAATAGTTTTTGTTATTACTGATACTAAATAATCATAAGGGTTCTGATAAGATTTAGGATACCAGTCTCATGTTAGAGACCCAGTGATCTGTCATTAACTGAGCTTATTTACATTTAATTTAAAGAATAAGCTCGAAGAGTTTCAACTCAATATATTTAAGTTCAGGTACTAGATAAGTAACTATATATTCAGAGTTTGCCTCTTCTACAAGAATGTTACCCTTTCTTCCTCCTTAATAATAACCTTCTCAAATAGCCACAATATGTCAACAATTTGCCCAAGTGAATCCCTTTCATACTTTAGAAATTTTGTGATTCAGCCTTTTAAACACTATGGGAAGTGTCAATGAAGTAAGACTCATGCTATTCTTGTATTTTAAGGATGCTAAAAGTTTCCCTCTGTTTAGCAGCTCAAGGACCTTCCTTGCATTCATAATCTAGAATTATCACTAGAGTCATATTGCAATATTAACCAAAGACTTTCTAAGATGCTTTTAAAAAAATAGAGGTTCATGTTAAATAGATCTCCTTTAAAAGAGCAATAAATAAACAAGAGCTATAACTCAGGAGAACTATAATGAAGACTTTCTAAGATGCTTTTAGAAAAATAGAGGTTCATGTTAAATAGATCTCCTTTAAAAGAGCAATAAATAAGCAAGAGCTATAACTCAGAAGAACTATAATGTAGACTTCCAAGAATTTTTAAAATGGTATTCATTTTGAAAGCAAGCAAAGTGCAAGTGCTCTTACCATCTAATCTTAGGTTTGAGAAGCTAACTAGGTAAAAAGCCATCCTACTTGACTTCAAAAATGAATCCTTCAACAAATCTAATTTTTCCTAAAGTTTAAATGTCTCTGAAATCTCTCCAAAAGTCTATTCTGAATAAGCACCATATTCTTATAGATTAATGAAGTGCTTGTGATAGCTAACTTTCTCTAGAATGTTACAAAAACTAGATCAATTTCACAAAGAATTTTTTGAAAGACTTCTTTAACATTGATTAATAGGATGGGGTCAAGATTACCCCAACATGATATAATGTCTAGAACCAATTCCTAAGCACAGGAAAAATAAAAGACATCCTAGAGTGTTCATTTTAGTGGGGATCTTCTTCAGGATTCTTTGGTATGGCCAGGCATACTAAAATTACAGCACTAATTGCTACAACATTTTTCTCTAACTATAAAGAATACAAAAGTCAGATTTTCCTACTGATGGGAATATAATTTCCATGGAGTTAAGTGGAAGAGATAGCACTCTTAAAAATCGAAGAAAACATTTGAACCACATGAAAGTCAAATTTTTCTGGTACAGAATAAAAATCAGTAAGTTATTAAAAACCTTGTTTGATAACTATGATTTGAAAAAAAGATCTTTAAAATGAAAAAAAAATTTTTTTATTTACTTACATTGTAATCCAATGTGTATCATAACTACTCCCAAACTGCTGAAAAGTACCAAACAGTTTTGGAAGAAGCCGAAGTGAAATTACAACTGACCTGAAACAGCAAAAACAGATATTTATAGAATAAACTAATTTTAACTACTATCAGTAATTCTAGCTTTTTACAGAAATTCAACTATTTTTAAGATCTTAAATGCAAAAGAATTCAATAAATTTACATATATATTTCTTACACAAACATTAAAATTTTTTCTAATGAAGTACAAATTTATACAATGGGGCAAGAAATCAAGTTTTAAAATTCCAATCCAAGACTTTCAAAGTAAAATACACTATAAGTATCTGAGTATAAAAGCAAGTGAAAAGCATTTAAAGGTAATTTGGTTGTTTCTTTTTCTCCCCATGAAAGTACATATTCTTTAACAAGTCATGGGGGCTCTAAGAATTTAATTAAGGAAAATAGAAAGCAGAAACCAGAGTAGGGCTTCTCAAAGTTTAATGTGCACTTCATTCACCTGAGGGAATTTTGTTAAAAAACAAATTCTGATTCAGTAGGTCTAAGGTAGGTTCAGAAATTTTGCATTTATAACAAGATCACCAGTGACAAACTGTTGGGTTTATGGACCACATTCCGAGAAACAATAATCAAGAGATGACATTTATTAAAAACTATACAAATGATCACTTTCTCCCTAATTTTCAGCCAAGTTGAGATTCACTGCATTAGGAGCCATGTTAACAATGAAAGCACACCATATACCTCAAGTATGAAGGAGCAAAAGATTAATAGGAAAGCTCACACAAGTACATCTGAGTATGCCTATCTTCGTATAAAGGAGATACTGGCATACAAATCCCAGTAGTCTTAGTACGTAAGAGCTGCATAATCTTTACTCCCTGGAATGGAGATAAGAAACGCCCTAACCTTTGTAATAGAGATTGATAGGATTGAATCAACTGGTATAAATACAGTTGTAACAAGACAGAAAGAGACAGAACTTAGAATACATAACTTAGATGACAGAACTCAGAACACAGAACCTACTCAGAACTTAGGGACAGAACTTAGAACATAGAACTTAGATGACAGAATTCAGAAGACAGAACCTACACGGAGCCTGGAGACAGAAGAACTTCGCTGGAGAGAACATGGCAATAGATCCTGGACTGAACCTGACTATAGAACATGGCAAGAGAACCTGACTAGAATCTGGTGACTGAACCTGGCTGGAGATCCTAAGCAGAACCTCTCTGGAGATCCAGACCAGAACTTGGCTGGAGATCCTGGCTGGCGATCCTGGCTAGGCTGCTGATCAACTGAACACTGTCTCCGTGTCATTCCTTCTTCGCCGACTCCGTCTACGCCTTTGGGGACCCCTGAACCCACTGGGGCTGGACCCCGGCACGTAAGGAGATCGGCTGCATGAGCCTTCAAAGAAGGACAAACTCTAATGAGATACTGAATTTTTTTTTTTTTTTAAGCTCGGGAGCCAATATAGCTTCTTGAAAAAAATTTTTTCAAAAGTTGGCACCCTAACCACAAGTCTGGTGTACAAGTTAGTCCTCCAAAATGCCTACTCTTTGAGAAGGGTACCAGGGATAGCAGAGTAACAGGTGTGAGTGGGAAACAGTGGTGGAATACTGAGTAGAAGAAATTAGAAAAAATTATCTATGCATGAAATCCAAAGTACTTAAATTGGACTACAAAGCCCTGTGTTATAAGTCCTTACTCCAATTAGTCTATTTCCTTCAGATCTTTCTCTTTGCTATCCCTTCAACACACATAAGCACATTACTGGTAGGGGCCTTCACTTTTGCCTGTACTTGGAAATGCTCTTTACCTAAATATCTATCTACAGGACTACTCCTTCTCTTACTTTATTCATGTTTCCTCAACAGTCATCAGAAAAGATGACCAGGATAATTCTCTATTAAATAACACCCTTGAATTGAATCTCTTTATTCCTCTTGATTTCTTCCCATTTTTCTTCATCATCTAAAAAATATTGCTTTATTTTAATGTGTCCATCATTAATATATGCTCAATGAGAGCAAAGACTATCTTATTAAAATTCTCTGCATATGGTGCACACTGAACATATACTTACTAGGTGTATCGGTTAACAATGCGGATTTTGTAATCAGAGAAAACATGGTAATTTCAAAAGAAACATCAAAAGTGCTTTATTCAAAGTAATGTCCATGCTAGCTACACATTTCCTCCTTCTTTCAGGTAATTTGTGGATACCATCCCAATAAAACTTTTGTTTTGAGGCAAACCACTCAGAGACCCAATTTTCCACTTCTTTGTACGTTTTGTGGTGATGCTCAGAAACTACGTGTGCCATCGATCAGAACAAGTGGTAATCTGAAGGAGGAAGGTCTGGTGAATACAGCTCGTGGGTTAATACTTCCAAGGCAAGATCTTTTAACATGTCTTTAACTGGTTTTGAAGTGTGTGCTGGTGTGTCATCATGAAGCAAACTTACTTTGCCTTGTCTTCTGGCACATTCTGGTCATTTCACGATCAAAGCATGGTTCAAATTCATTATTTGTTGTCAGCAGCAATCAGCATTAACAGTTTCACCTGGTTTTAGAAGCTCTTAATACACCACACCTTCCTGATCTCACCAAATGCAGAGCATTGTCTTCTTTCCGAAGCGATTTGGTTTGCACTCGATGTTGACCTGGATCAACCCATGATCTTGTGCATTTGGGATTCTCAAAATAAATCCAGTTTTCATCACCAGTCATAATTTCATGCAAAAAAGACTTTCTTTCGTGCCTTTGAAGCAACATTTGACTGATGACTTTTCGGTTTTCCATTTGTCTTTCGTTCAATTGGTGTGGCACCCATTTTCCTACCTTTAAGATGTTTCCCATTAATTGTAATCAGATCGGAAATTGTTTGCTGAGCAACGTTTAATCTTTCTGTAAGTTGTTTTTGAGTATGACACGCCTCTTCATCCAATAATGCTTGTAATTGTTGGTTTTTAAACTTTTTTGATTGACCTGGACGTGCTTTGTCTTTGACATCGAAATCATCACTTTTAAAGCGTTTAAACCAGCGTTCACAAGTATCTTGAGATGCAGCATGTTCACCATAAGCTTCCCAAAGTATTTAGCAGCACTTTTCTTCAAAATAATGAATTAAAACTTCTTGCAAATGCTTTTTTTGGCACGAAATTCGACATTTTTAAGCATAAAAATATTTATGATGTTAACACCTTCAGAAAATTTAACATATGAAGTTTTGAAGCTTGTTGTCAATACAACAAAATAGCATAATATCAAATCGCATATATATCAAGATATGTGTAACTCCATCTATTGGAAAAAATCCGCATTATTAGCCAGTACACCTAGTAAATAATGAACCAGCAAAGAACGTAAAAGCAAGATTCTCAAGGAAGGAGATGAGCAACTTTTTATTTATGTATTTAAATCCTCACCCAAGGATATGTTTTTCTTGATTTAGAGAGAGAGAGGGAGAGAGGGAGAGCGAGAGAGATAGGTTACATGCCCAAACAGGGGATCCAACCCACAACCTAGGTATGTGCTCTAACAAGAATTGAACCCACAACCTCTTTGGTGTATGGGACAACACTCTAACCATCTGAGCCCCACCCAATCAGGGTGATGACCAACTTTTTAAATGCTATATAACTGTCATGAAGAACTTGGGCAAAAAAAAAAAATACTACTGGATAACAAAACAAAACAGAACGTTAGAATGTTAGAGGATCAAACCTACATTGGTAAAGATTAAGGAGTACATAGTGAAGTAACGAGGACAGTTAGTGCCTGGGATATCCGCACTATAAAGTACAATATAAATATTCTTCGAATATTTAAAAACATTAACATTCTAAAGTATATTTTTAAAATATGACTGTTGCCGAAACCGGTTTGGCTCAGTGGATAGAGCGTCGGTCTGTGGACTGAAAGGTCCCAGGTTCGATTCAGGTCAAGGGCATGTACCTGGGTTGCAGGCACATCCCCAGTGGGAGATGTGCAGGAGGCAGCTGATCGGTGTTTCTGACTTTCTATCTCTCTCCCTTCTTCTCTGTAAAAAAACAATAAAGTATATTTTTTTAAAAAAATTTTTTTGTCAGATAGGCAAAAGTATACTCTTTAGCTGTGCCACAGAATTTTAGTAACTAGTTTATGTGTGCCATGAGATGAAAAAGGATAAAATCACTGGCTCAGGTCTAGTGTTTTATATGTTAACCAGAGGCCCAGTGCACGAAAATTCGTGTAAGAATAGGCCTTTCTTCCCATGGCTGCTGGCACCAACTTCCCTCTGGCACCCAGGACCCGAGTTTCCCTCCTCTGGCCGCCGGCAGGCACCTGGGAACTGGGCTTTGCTCCGTTCTCAGCTTCATCCGAAAGGGCATTCGGTCTATTTAGCATATTACTCTTTTATTATTATAGATTCTTAGGAAAAACCACAAATGTTTCTGAAATTTGACAAAGGATTTTAGATAAAGAATCTGAAATTCCTCTTCATTCTCCATGGCCTGTTTTTCCAAACACTATGCAACTTGCAGAAAAATATTAAAAATTTTAATATTTAAAAAATACTTTAAAAAATATGTATAGACCTACATATTTTTTTCATTTTAATCAACTACCTAAAAATGGAATTGTAGTCTCATGGGGTTTTAAGAAACTGACAGTTTTTGACAGTCCTATTTTATTTTTTACTTTTAAATATATTTTATTGATTTTTTACAGAGAGGAAGAGAGAGGGATAGAGAGTTAGAAACATCGATGAGAGAGAAACACCGATCAGCTGCCTCCTGCACACCTCCTACTGGGGATGTGCCTGCAACCAAGGTATATGCCCTTGGCCGGAATCGAACCTGGGAACTTTCAGTCCGCAGGCTGACACTCTATCCATTGAGCCAAACCGGTTAGGACTTAACAGTCATATATTTTTTTTTTTAAGAAATTTTTTTAAAAAAATATACTTTATTGTTTTTTTACAGAGAAGAAGGGAGAGAGATATAAAGTCAGAAACACCGATCAGCTGCCTCCTGCACATCTCCCACTGGGGATGTGCCTGCAACCCAGGCATGTGCCCTTGACCAGAACTGAATCCAGGACCCTTGAGTCCGCAGTCCGATGCTCTATCCACTGAACAAAACTGGCCAGGGCTTGATTACTTAATAAGAAATGACTAAATCCAAATTCAAAGTGACCCCAAAATACTGCATTTTATTTAAACTGATGAATTTAAAAGTAAAAAATGATATAAAGTACCTTTAGCTTTTTCTTATCCGTGAAGCTCTTTATCTGACCTTCTATTCTGAATGATAGCTTTGCTGGATAAAGTAATCTTGGTTGCAGGTTCTTGCTATTCATCACTTTGAATATTTCTTGCCACTCTCTTCTGGCCTGCATGGTTTCTGTTGAGAAATCAGCTGACAGTCGTATGGGTACTCCCTTGTAGGTAACTGACTGTCTTTCTCTTGCTGCTTTTAAGATTCTCTCTTTGTCTTTTGCTCTTGGCATTTTAATTATGATGTGTCTTGGTGTGGTCCTCTTTGGATTCCTTTTGTTTGGGGTTCTCTGCGCTTCCTGGACTTGTAAGTCCATTTCTTTCACCAGGTAGGGGAAGTTTTCTGTCATTATCTCTTCAAAAATGTTTTCAATATCTTGCCCTCTCTCTCCTTCTGGTACCCCTATAATTCTGATGTTGGTACGCTTGAAGTTGTCCCAGACGTTCCTTACACTATCTTCATATTTTTGGAATTTCTTTTCTTTTTTCTTTTTCGGTTGGGTATTTTTTGTTTCTTTGTATTTCAAATCTTTGACTTGATTCTTGGGATCCTCTTGTCTGCTGTTGGATCTCTGTAAATTATTCTTTATTTCAGTCAGTGTATGCTTAATTTCTAGTTGGTCCTTTTTCATGTCCTCCATGGTCTCACTATACTTATTGAGGGATTCATTAAATTTATCAGCCGTTTCCATAAAATTCTTGAAAAACCTTATAAACGTGGCCTTGAACTCTATATCCAGTCGTTTGCTTTCCTCCATTTCTTCCATTTGTGACCTGTTTCTTTGTCTCCGCATTTTGGCTGCTTCCCTGTGTTGATAGAGTGGCCCTGCGCGCCATGTGTCCTGTAGGGCCCAGTGGCTCAGCCTCCCCCGTTACCTGAGGTGGACACTCCTGGTGCACTCTTGGTGCCTTGGTTATTGTAGGATCACTGGGAGGAATTGACCTCCAGGCCAATTGGCTGTGAGAATCAGCTGTGTCTGAAGTGGGAGAACTTCTGTGCTGAAGACACCCTTCTGGGGCAAGACTTGCTTCAGTGGGGCTTTGGTGCTCACTGAGTCTGCTCCCTGAGTGTGTCCCTTATGGATCTGAGGAGTTGCAATCTGGATGGTCCCCCTCTGACCACTGGGTGCAGTGGCTCCTGGATCTAAGGAGGTGCTAATTCAGCCTCTGCCTGAGGCCACACAGCAGGAGCCACGAAGAGGCTCAGCTGTGAAGCAATGCAAGCCGCTGCGGGGCCTTGGGCCTTCTCTTGGAAGTTCCGGGTCTGCCTGGCTCAGCTGCAGTTAGGTACATTCACATGCAAAAGCCTCTGCCGCAGCCTGGGTGGGGCGCAGTCTCAGGGAATCAAAGGGCGGAGTAAGCAGCTATGGCTGATTCTCCGCCCCGCCCTAACGAGTCCCGCATCTCAGTGACCCAAAAATTCCTGCCAGCACCTCTGAGGGAAAGCCGCCCTCAAGTTCGCCCGCTGCCCGACCGTCCAGCTTCTCCCCGTATGAGTCCTGGGTCCCCAGAGACTTCCCGGAACCGGAGTTCAGAGCAGTAGGGAGCTTGCGATTCAAAAAGACAGCCGCGTCCTCAGGTGCCACCCGCTTTCCGTGCGAGCCGCCGTACCTCTGCATTTCACCTCCATAGCCCCTCTGGCTCTCAGTGTGCTTTTCTTTCCTTCTAGTTGTAGAATTTACACTCAGCCAGCCTTCCTGTTGTTCTGGATGATGTCTGCTCTGTCCTTTGCGGTATTTTTCAATTGTTGTGGGAGGCGGCAATTTCCCAGTGTTTATCTATGCCGCCATCTTAGTTTCAATGGCGAACCTTTTGAGCTCGGCCTGTCAGCATTTTGAAAAACCCTAACTTAACTTTGGTGCCGTGTCACACATAGAAATGTTTTGATATTTGCAACCGTAGTAAAACAAAGACTTACATTTTTGATATTTATTTTATATATTTAAATGCCATTTAACAAAGAAAAATCAACCCAAAAAAATGAGTTTGTGTGTCACCTGATACGCGTGTCATAGGTTCGCCATCACTGTCCTATATAATAAAAGGCTAATATGCAAACTGACCGAACAGTGAAACGATTGGTTGCTATGACACACACTGACCAAGGGGCAGACGTTCAACGCAGGAGCTGCACCCTGATGGTCAGTGCACGTCCACAGGGGAGCAGTCTTAGTCAGAAGCTGGGCTAATGGCTTGCGAATGCAGCGGCAGTGGCAGGAGCCTCTCCTGCTTCCTTGGCAGCGTTAAGGATGTCCAACTGCCGGCCCTAAGCCGTTAGTCGGACATCCCCCAAGGGCTCCTGGACTGCAAGAGTGAACAGGCTGGGCTAAGGGACACTCCTGAGTGCACAATTTTCGTGCACTGGGCCTCTAGTGTTAAATATTACAGAGAAAGATTACTCAGGCCTTTTTAAAAAAATGTTTGCAATGGGTCCATATAAACGATAGAATTATAGGAGAGTATGAAAGACTTAAGTTTCTTCTTCAGATCTGTTTCCTGAGAAGTAATGAGTCCAAATTATTGTTCAAAAAAAAAAAACTACATCCATTTTATAAAATTAGTTGGAATATGACCACAGAAAAGCAAAAGCAAACAAAAAATGCTGACAGGTTTATAAACCATGATGAGTAAGGAACTGAATAGAAAATGAAAAGATCAGCATAGAAAAATAAAAAGAAACATAAAGACTCTAAGTACATAAAAACATTAACATCATCAAGAAGTAAACCTCTGATTTTTGTCAAATGTAAGGAAAATGGTAAATGTGTTAAGGTTACACTGCCCCATTGTTTAACATAACTAAGAACTTTCCTATTAGTATGAGCACACTTGTGCAACTTTCTTTCTTACTGTGATGATAAACTGTGTTACTGTGTTTAGAATAGGATTTCTCAACTCTGATGTTATTACTGACATTCTGGACCATATAATTCTCTGTTGTACAGGCTGTCCTCTGCCTGGAAGGATGTGTGTTATAAACGAATCTGCCTGGGGATAAATGTGCACAAGGCACATGTTGAATATTACAGAGAAAGATTATGCAGGCATTTTTAGCAGCAACTCCAGCCTGTACTAGTAATAACACATCTAAACCTACTCATTAGTGTAACAATCCAAAGTATCTCCAGCCCAGACAGTGTAGGTCAGTGGTTGAGTGTTGACCTATGAATCAGGAGGTAACAATTGGATTCCTGCTCAGGGCACATAGCCAGGTTGCAGGATCGATGCCGTGTGGGGCATGCAGGAGGCAGCTGATCAATGATTCTCTCTCATCATTGATATTTCTCTCTCTCCCCCTCCCTGAAACCAATAAAAACGTATTTTTAAAAAAGGAAAAAGAAAAAAAAGCATTTCCAGACATAAATACTGGGGACAAAGTGGAGAGAATCACCCCCATTGAAAAACCAATGGTTTATCAGGAAATCCAGACTAGTGATGATTAAAATATTTTCAAACTTATTTTTTTTCCTCTTGCATGGTAACTTCAGTAAGTACAGCTGATATACTGCATATGTTGCATATATCATTGGCTGGAAAATGCTGCTATGTACTATGTATTGTCACATATGACTAATGTCTTTTATAGTAAGACTAGCATGATATAGCAACCCTCTGAGGAGGAAAGTCTGAGGGCAAAATTAACTTCAACATAATAGTTATGTTTGAAGCCATTAAAAAATTCATTAAGTAAGCCCTAGCCTGTGTGGCTCACTTGGTTGGGCATTATCCCCTATACCAAAAGGTTGCCAGTTTGATTCCTGGTCAGGGCATATGCTCAGGTTTCCGGCTCCATCCCCAGTGGGGAACGTGTAGGATGCAGCAATCATGCTTAGCTCTCACATGCATATTTCTCTCTCTTTCTCTCTAAATATCAATGAAAATATTTATTTTTCAATCATTACATGATTAGTGTGCAGGGAATGCCTCAAAACAAATGTAAAATGTTTCATCTTCAACCAATTTGGGAGTAGACAAATTCAAGCTTAATAAGAGATCCAGATTGACAATTTTCATTTTATACACAGATTTTTCCTTTTGTCCTTTTATGAGAAAAATATGCTAATAGTGGAAAAATGGAAAACAGAAAAGCGTAAAGAAAAAACAACACCTCAATCCTACCAGAAAATAACCATTTACAATCTCATATTGATAACAATTTTTTTAGTAAATTGGCCTATGAATATATGCCCATCCTATATAATAAAAGGCTAATATGCAAATTGACCAAACATCGGAACGACTGGTTGCTATGACATGCACTGACCACCAGGGGGCAGACGCTAACGCAGGAGCTGCCTCCTGGTGGTGAGTGCACCAGAAGCCGGGCTCACGGCTAGTGAGCACAAGGTCGGTGGTGGGAACCTCTCTCGCCTCCGTGGCAGCGTGCTAAGAGCGCGCTAAGGATGTCCAACTTCCGGCTTAGGCCGCTCCCGCCAGTCGGAGGCCTCCTGGACTGCGAGAGGGCACAGGCCGGGCTGAGGGGCCCCCTGGAGTGCACGAAATCCGTGTACCGAACCTCTAGTGTTATTTTTAATCTTTGAAAACAAGACTCTAAAAGACTACATGATATTTTATCTTTCAGTTTTTTCTTTTTATTGAAGTATAACATACATGCAAAAACATATATAAAGCTAAGTAAGAGTTCAAAATATTAGGTGAACATACCTGTGCAACCAGCACTATCAATAAATTACCAGCACACCAGAAGCTTTCACTGTGCCCCTTCCAGACACTAACAACACAAGAGTAACCATTATCCTGACTACTAAATATAATAGTTTTCATGTTTTTAAACATTATAAAATTAAAGATAGATCACCTGACTTCTTTCACTCAACATTATGTGTCTGAGATTCACCCTCACTATTCTGTGCCGTTGTAGTTCATTTATTATTATTGCTATATATATATTACATCACTCAACAGTCCAAAATTTGATTTTCCTTCCTATTCTTTTTTGGCATTTGGACAGTTACACAAAGAATATTTATTTTGAATAGTGCTTTCTGGAATGTCTTTTGGTAACCATCGGGATGAATTTCTTAACACACATACTTTGTAGTGAAATTGCTGGGTCACAGGGTATGCAGATACACATATGAGGAATATAAAATTTATTAAAACTTTATTTTTTTAATTTTAACTGTTTTTATCACACAGTTGGAAAAGAACAAATATTTAGATTGGAAAAACAATATTAAATGATAATTTTAAAAAGATTAAAAACAATGTATAGCATGCTACCAACAAAAGATATAGACACATACCTTCATATGTGGTTTTATTAAGTCATATAAATGGTTCTTTGAGGTTATGAGATTATGGATAGTTTAAATTTTTCTTTGTGTTTTGTTTTTTCACATATTCTACAATTAACATTTTTAAACAGAAAAAAGCCACCATTTCATATATATAATTATAAATGTAGAAGCATTAACATCTAATACAACTATTGACAATAACTTCCTCACATGTATTTTTTAATTTAATCCTCATAACAACCCTACAAAATAGGTTCTAATATTATTCTCATTTTTACATAGGAAATACAAGTGTTGCACCAAAAATCACAAAGTGAAGTTGGTCAAGCAATCTGATTCCAAACCCATCCTCTTAATTTCTGGTTAAGTATAAAACCACTTTAAAAAATGTTTGGTGGTTTCACAAAGTCTTTTAAAAGATAATTATCATTTTTAAATTAACTACTATAATACCTATGTGAATGATGAAATATGATCCAACCATTAACAACATTCCTTTTAAGCAATATATGCTAAATGAGGCTATTGATCCACTAAAAGAAGTTCTATTAGTGATTTCTAAAACCTGCATGAAAAAGCTATTTTCTATTTGATTGTTCAAATTTTAGCTCTTTAAAGACCAAAAGTAGAAAATATTACACATACAGTGTCTTAATGAAGTGTATTAATTCAATTAGGTAAAAAAAAACTTTTTTGACGCACTTAAATATTCAATAAAATTAGACATTTATATCAGTCTTGGAAGAGGTAGGCTGAAAACATTATATTAATATAAATAACATATTAATAACTGAATTTACTATGCCAGAAAATAAACCATCAAAGCAGTATGAGAAAAGAAAAACCTGAAATTATACAATAGAACAGAAGTTAAAAAATATTAATAAAGAGCCCTGGCCAGTTTTGCTCGGTGGTTGGAGCATCAGCCTAAAAGGGTCCAGGTTCAATTCCCGGTGAAGGGCATGTACCTGGGTTCCAGGCCAGATTCAGGCCTGGGTTAGGGCATGTGCGGGAGGCAGCCAATCAATGTGTCTCTCTCACATCGATGTTTCTCTCTCTCCGCCGCCCCTCCATCCCTTCCACCACTCTCTCTAAGAATCAATGGCCCTAGCCAATTTGGCTCAGTGGATAGAGCATCGTCCTGTGGACTGAGGGGTCTCGGGTTCGATTCTGGTCAAGGGCACATGCCTTGGGTTGCAGGCTCAATCCCTAGTAGGGAATGTGCAAGAGGCAGCCGATCAATAATTCTCTCTCATCATTGATATTTCTATCCCTCCTTCCCTCTCCCTTCTTCTCTGAAATCAATAATATTTTTTTTTTAAAAAAAAGAAGCAATGGAAGAATTATCCTCAAGTGAGGATTAACCAAAAATAAAATTCAAGAAACTTGTGGTAACCATTTGAGCTCTATCTGATAAGGAGATTATAAATATAGGGCAGAATTTAAACTAGAGGAAAAAACACTAACCTAAATCTTTATATTTTACAAAAATCAAGACACAAACAAACGAACAATGATCGACCCAAATGAAAGAACAATGCCATTATCAAAACGTTTATATTTCAGCTTAAGTTTACTTTACTTATCTTATTTATCTTCCTTTATATGTAATATGACACAGTTCAAGAATATTTAACTGCAATGTGAACACACAGTAATCACCAATATGTTCTCAGAATCAAGAAGAGAGTATTATTATTTCTTTGTTTCTCTTGGTAGGAATCTAAACAAGAGTGCCAAATAAAATAAAGTGCTGAAAAAAAAGCAAAACTGTGTGATAAAATATGAACCCTGAAAAGGAAGTCTTTAAACATAGTATGAAGAAAACCACAATTACTAAAAAATAGGTTGATAATTGCACATAAATGCTATGATTTCACCACACCTAGTCAATAATATACAAAATGAACTTTGGCTACTACATAAAAAAAATTTTTAAATTCCTATTTACCTGTTGTTTCCTAAATTTTCAAGGCAACCTTCAATGAATCTCATTCGAATCTGTCTATCCGTAAACCAACATACTAAGGAACAGAGAAGTTTCTCTGCTTCATTTATTAATCCTTCAGAAAGGTTAACCTACAAAAAATACATAAAGTTACTATTAATTCTGAGGGCATTTTGCAGTAATTTTGCAGTCTTTGGTTCTATTAAACAACTTACTGCATCATCATCTTGGACTATATCCCACAACAAAGTGTTTCCTTTCTTGCAAACGTTATCCAAATTAATGTCTGTCACAGCATTACTGTTGAATTGATGTTTATGAACTGCAGGACCTGAGGGGGCAAAGTACAACACACTGTAGAGGAAGATAGCTGACTAAAATAGTGATGTGAATTATAGCATTCATAATGTTAACAAATCAAAAGTATAACAATATCATTTATATAACAAAATAAAATCAATACAAGATTAGCACAATAGTTGCTTTATGAATGGCAAAGAATAGTATTGTTTAAAGTTTGATTAGACTAAAGTGAGAAAAGTTTTCTTTCCATAGTCTCTTCACTACTTCTAATTAAGTATGACTTAATGTTTTTTTCACAGGTCAGGAGAACTATACATAAATACTTAAAACCCAAATTAAGCATAAAGAAGACAATTTACGTAAAATAATTCTATAGCCAAGGGACAGTCTTCTAACTGACTTTCTATATAGTTGTCTTATATTCTTACACTAAAAAAAAAATTTAAATTAGATTGGATATTACTTACCCAAAACTTCACATTCAAAAACTCTATTGAAATAATTCATACTTTCTGAGTACCAGGCTAAATAAATTCTCACTAATTCTGTTATATTAAGCAAAAAGCTCCTTTGCTTTTGTCTTTTAAACAGCTTTACGACGAAATTTCTCTACTGGATTGTACTCATACATTGATTTCATTAAAATAAGAATTGTAACACCATCAACACAACACAGTTTTAGAACACTTTCACCATCCTGAAACATTCCCTAATACCCAATTCCAATTAATCCCTGGTCTCATTCCTCAGCCCCGTCTTTATTCAACCCCCAAAATTATTAGCCTTTTCTAGAAATTTCATGTAAATAGAATCACACAGTAGGTATAGTCTTATGTCTAACTTTGTTCACTTGGCAAAATGTTCATTGAGGTTAATCCATTTTGAAGCATGTATCAAAATAGTGTGTTCCTTTTAATTACAGAATAATATGTCATATGTGGAAATAGTGCATTTTGTTTACACATTCACCAGTTAATGACCATTTGAATAGTTTCCAGTTTGGGGCTAACGTGAGTAATGCTGCCATAAACATCTGTATAACAAGTCTTTTTATGGATATATGTTTTCCTTTCTCTTGGGTAAATGCTTAGGAGTTAATGGATCAAAAGGTAAATAAATGTACATTTACTAGAAACAAACTGCCAAACTCTTTTCTGACATGGCTGTGCCATTTTACATTCCCATCAACAGTATATTAAGAGTTCAAGTTCCTGCTCCTCCCCATCCTTTCCCAACACTCTTTGGTCACTTTTTTTTTTAAGAGTCTACTCTTTATTCTGCTCCATTTAAAATAATGATTTGCTTCCCAGTTATATAAATTCCATTTCTAAAAGTGTCTTGAACAATAAATGCATACATATGTATTTAATAGTCATCCATTAGGTTAATGTTTTTTTAGATTTTTACAAATAGCTATTTTATTTCTTTTTTCCCATCACCATTTATCCCCCCCATACCCTCTTCCATCCCCATCCATTTCCCTTGTCCCTACAATCACCACTATTGTCTGTGTCCATGAGTTCTTTCTCTTTTTTTTACGCAATTCCTTCACCTCTGCAGCCTCCCCCTAGAACTGTCTGCCTGCTATCTATGAATCTATTTTAGTAGTTCAGTTTGTTCATTAGATTCCACATGAGTGAAATCATATGGTACTTGTCTTTTTAATTGTAGCTAATCTAATAGGTGTGAAATAGAATCTCATTGTGGTTTTTATTTGCATTTTTCTAATAACTACTGATGTTCAGTTGCTTATTAACCATTTATGTACCTTCTTTGTGAAATAAATCATTCCTCACTTTTTAATTATGTTGCCTTACTACTGAGGCTTGACTTTTTGGTATTTACTTTTTAAAATTAATTTTATTAAAATATAACATAAATGCATAAGATACAGAACATTTTTATCACCCCAAAGTTTCCTTGTGACCTTTTACAATCCCCACCACCAAATATCAAGTAACCACTGAGTAGATTTCAACCATAATAAATTAATTTTGAATACTATAGAAATGAATATAAATTATATACAGCATATACTCGTCTTTCTAACTTCATTTGCTTATAATGTTTTTGATATTCATCCACTGTGTTGCACTATATCGGTAGTTCCTTCCTTTTTATTGAGTAGTATTACACTGGAAATATTCACTTTGTTTATCTACCAGTTAATTCCAGCTGAGGCTCTTATGAATGAAGCATATATGAACATTCATGCATATTTTTGTGAATATGTTTTCATTTCTCTTGAATAAATACCTAGAACAGGAATTGCTAGGTCATATGGTAGGTACATGTTTAACTTTATATGAAACTAATAAAATAGTTCCCAAACTAGCCATACTTTTCTGTACTCCCTGACAGCAATTTACAAGAGTTCTAATTTCTCTATATCCTTAGCATCATTCATTATCATTAGCCTTAATATTACCCATTCCAGCAGGTGTGTAGCATTCTGGTTTCAACTAGCATTTTCTAGATGACTAGAGATATTGAGAATCTTTTCATGTATTTATTGACCATTTCTATATCTTCTTTTATGTATTAACTGTTCAAATATTTTGGGCTTTTTTTGTTTTTTCATATTTTATTGATTTTTTACAGAGAGGAAGGGAGAGAGATAGAGAGTTAGAAACATCGATGATGAGAGAAACATCGATCAGCTGCCTCCTGCACATCTCCTACTGGGGATGTGCCCGCAACCCAGGTACATGCCCTTGACCGGAATCGAACCTGGGACCTTTCAGTCCGCAGGCCGATGCTCTATCCACCGAGCCAAACCGGTTTCGGCAATATTTTGATCATTTCCAAATTGGAGTGTCTTAATGTGTTGGAAGAGTTCTTTATAGTATTAAATACATTGTATTGCAAGGTGAATTTGGACAGCATTAATACATTTAATAATTTTGCTCAACTTCTAACTCCATAGAGTAAACAATATGTACACTACTTAATAAAAGGAAAATGAGTTAAGAACAGAATGGTCAAAATGTATTAATGTAGTATCAAATCTTAACCTATTCAGTTATGAGCAATCACAATATCACAGTTTTAAAAAACGGTAACCTTATCTAAGTTATGTACAAGTAACATTTGAAATCAGTAAATTGATACCAAGGTCCACAAGTTCTATCTCCAAGTTTAATCATGACCTTTTAGACTAAATCTAATTGACCAGGTTTACTTAGTTTGCAATGTACTATCATCCCAAAACCAATTTCATAGACTAGCAAGTGCTGATGGCACCTAACCAAACAAGAGGTAGGATATAGACCTTGAAACTGACAATTCTAAAACTGTTTTTCTCTTCATTTTTTTCTTTCCTCCTTTTTCTTCTATTATTCTTTAACCCCTTCTCAACTCCATTCTTCCAAATCTGGTCTGTCCTATTACTTTAGATTTATTTAGAGTGATTAGAACATCATTTTTGAAGATTTTATCATCCCGGGTGAAAGAAACACCTTGCCCTTTAGCAGTCACACCTCCTCTTATTTTCTAATTATCCCTAGCCCCAGGCTATACATTTTATATAAACTGAATTATGCAATATCTGATCCTGTTTAATCTCCTACTTTCTGATCCTATGACTGCTTAATATAAAATCTAATAAAGTTACTTATGTTCTAAAATACAAAGCTATAATTTTTATACATATTTTTTATATTTCTTCTAATTAAGTATCTCTTGATGGAACTGCAGCCTTTATATTCATGATTGAGTATTCATAACAATTTAATTCACTCAAAAAGAAAACTCCCACATAAAACTTATTTGGCAAAAACATTTAAGTGACATTAATTTTTGATTCATTTTAACAATGTAATATAGATTATTCCTATTTTAAAGAAAGTAATATATTTTACTTACTACAGAACCTTACCTTGACTAAGATGTTCATGGTAAATAGATGCTAAATTGGGAAGATGTTGTTGAAGATGAGATGTTAGCTCTGCATGTGAATTAATCTGAACTAGCTCCTCTTCACACCCAGATTCTTCACCATCAAAATCAGCCATATTTTTTTCCGATTTTGCACTGACCTGGGAGCTGCTGCAGCTGACATCATCTGCACTTAGCATATCATCAACCATATGCCTATAACACAGAAGAGCACAAAGTTACTAATTAGATATTTAAACAGTTTCTGAATAACAAAAATATCTCTCAAAACATTTGGCACAAGTTATTCACACTCAAGAATAAAGCTACATTTGTTTTTTAATAAGACAGTATGTTAAGAGCTTTACAAAAACTAAAAAGCCCACGTCAGAACTATATATTAATTTTACAATATACCTACATGTTTTATGGTTCATCAACACACTTCAAAGAGAGTAATTGCAGAGTAGGTCAGTAAACTTACTTTTACATAATTATTTTATAAACTCAAATCACAATGTGAGGAACCTTAAAATTTGTTTACATTTACTTATACAACTGCAGAATCAAGTGAGATAACTACCAAAAAATTTTTTTTTCAATTTAAGGTAGCAATTTAAATGTGGTTAATATTAATTGGGGGACTTTTAACTCAATAAACACCAATTAAGCACTCACTTCTAAAACATACTATACTGGCTACTCTGATATAAAGACAAAAGAATGAAAAAATAACATGAAGAAAAAATGTTCAAGACTAACTTAGAGACTCACAGGTAGTAGTACCAAATGGAGAGCATATGGAAAGTGCTAACAAAGATAAAATCATTAGGTCTTGTGAGACAGGAGTTTGGTTTGGGAAAAATAAAAGATATTTGCAATATAACAGTATGAGCTCTCAAGGAGAAAACTTTGAATACCTATCTATAAAGTCAGACCTTAACCAGTGGTTCTCAATCAGGAGTGATTTTGGCCCCTGGGAGGGACATCTGGCAATGTCTAGAGCCATTTCTGGTGATCAAAACTGGACAGATGATGCTGGCATCTAAGGATAGAGGCTAGGGATGCTACTAATTCTACAATGCGAGGAGAACCAAGATGGCGGCATAGGTTAACGCCGGAGTTTGCTGCTTTGAACAACTACTTCAAAAGTGAAACTAAAAGACGGAACGGACATCACCCAGAGCCACAGTAACGCTGGCTGAGTGGAAGTCCTACAACTAGGAGGAAAGAGAAACGCATACGGACACTCAGAGGAGGCGCAGTGCTGAAGTCAAATTCTGAGGTGCGGAGTGTGCGGAGCAGGCTGGCGGTTGGCGTTTTCAATCGGGAGGGAGTCGCAGACTCTGAGCTCCAGATACAGGCGAGTCTTTAGGGACCCAGACTCAAACGGGAGAAGCAGGACTGTCTGGCTTCGGTCAGAGCGAGTGCAGCTTTCTCTCCCAGCTTTGCAGCGGGTGCTGGGACTCAGAGAGGCAGAGCCCCTGGGGACAGGACTGAGAGCCGCCATAACTGCTCTCTCCAGCCCACCCTGTTGATCCTGTGCGACCCGCCCCGCCCAAGCCCTGCACAGAGGCATTTGCCGGATAGCCTCAGGCAAAGGCTAGATTAGCACCTCCCTAGAGGACAGAAGTTCTCTCACTGCTGACACAGCTGATTCTCATAGCCACTTGGCCTGGAGGTCAAACCCTCCCTGGTATTAGCTACAACAATCAAGGTTTAACTATAAGACTGCGAACAAAGACCACTAGGGGGTGCACCAAGGAAGCATAACAAAATGCGGAGACAAAGAAACAGGACAAAATTGTCAATGGAAGAAATAGAGTTCAGAACCACACTTTTAAGGTCTCTCAAGAACTGTTTAGAAGCTGCCGATAAACTTAATGAGATCTACAAGAAAACTAATAAGACCCTCGATCTTATATTGGGGAACCAACTAGAAATTAAGCACACACGGACTGAAATAACGAATATTATACAGACGCCCGACAGCAGACCAGAGGAGCGCAAGAATCAAGTCAATGATTTGAAATGCGAGGAAGCAAAAAACATCCAACCGGAAAAGCAAAATGAAAAAAGAATCCAAAAATGCGAGGATAGTGTAAGGAGCCTCTGGGACAGCTTCAAGCGTACCAACATCAGAATTATAGGGGTGCCAGAAGATGAGAGAGAGCAAGATATTGAAAACCTATTTGAAGAAATAATGACAGAAAACTTCCCCCACCTGGTGAAAGAAATGGACTTACAGGTCCAGGAAGCGCAGAGAACCCCAAACAAAAGGAATCCAAAGAGGACCACACCAAGACACATCATAATTAAAATGCCAAGAGCAAAAGATAAAGAGAGAATCTTAAAAACAGCAAGAGAAAGAAACTCAGTTACCTACAAGGGAATACCCATACGACTGTCAGCTGATTTCTCAATAGAAACTTTGCAGGCCAGAAAGGAGTGGCAAGAAATATTCAAAGTGATGAATACCAAGAACCTACAACCAAGATTACTTTATCCAGCAAAGCTATCATTCAGAATTGAAGGTCAGATAAAGAGCTTCACAGATAAGGAAAAGCTAAAGGAGTTCATCACCACCAAACCAGGATTATATGAAATGCTGAAAGGTATCCTTTAAGAAGAGGAAGAGGAAGAAAAAGGTAAAGATACAAATTATGAACAACAAATATGTATCTATCAACAAGTGAATCTAAGAATCAAGTGAATAAATAATCTGATGAACAGAATGAACTGGTGATTATAATAGAATCAGGGACATAGAAAGGGAATGGACTGACTATTCTTGGGCGGGAAAGGGGTGTGGGAGATTCGGGAAGAGACTGGACAAAAATCGTGCACCTATGGATGAAGACAGTGGGTGGGGAGTGAGGACAGAGGGTGGGGCGGGAACTGGGAGGAGGGGAGTTATGGGGGGGAAAAAAGAGGAACAAATGTAATAATCTGAACAATAAAGATTTAATTAAAAAAAATAAAAAAAAATAATAATAATTCTACAATGCACAGGACAGCATTCACATTGGTGCAAATACAAAACAAAGAATTATCTGGGCCAAAATGTGAAGACTGCCAAGGCTGAGAAACATTACCTTAAACTCATATGGGTTACTGATAAGAATAAAAAAGCAAAGGAAATAAAGTAGCAATATATATGAATACGTAGTCCTCCCCAACAACCATATTAAATTGTGAAAGGCCTGGCAAATTGTCAAGTCTAAGAAAACTCATCCTGATAAAACACATGTTTGTACTTCATCAACTCAAACATTACTACGGGCAATGATAGTAATAATAAATAGCAGCTAACATATACTGAGATCTTATATGCCAATCATATTAGTCTATGAAATGCTCACAATAAACCAATGACATAAGTAGTATTGTTTATTTTATTAAAACAAAGAACAGAAAAATTACTATCAGAACACTAGTGACAGAATTACTATTACTATTAAATACCATAGGTGTATTTCACAAATAATCAAGAAGCTTTATGCTTATTAATACCCTAAAATTAGGATTATGTATAGTTTCCTGTTTCACTATCAAACTTTCATGTAAATTTCCAAAAGCAATTTTACACCTGCTTTTAAGCAATTATTATAAGGAGTTGAAGATACAGATCTGTGTTGTCCAATGAGAGCCACCAGCTACATGTGGCCACTGCACATGTACAAAGTGGCTGAGTTCCAGTTAAGATGGCAGAGTAGGTAAACATGGTATTCGGAACCTTCCACAAGCACATCAAATTTACAACTATATTACAGAACATTGGTCATTCAGAATACCTGAAATCTAGCTGAACAGAAATCCTACAACTAAGGATATAAACAAGCATGTCCAGAATAGTAAAAAGGGCAGAGACATGGAACAGGCTGGTCTCACACCCACGTGTGGTAGTTAAAAGTGAGGAGGGATATCTTGGCTGTAGAGGTCTCCCCTAAGCAGCAATGGGTTCCAACCCCAATCAGAACCCCAGCTCAGGATTCCTGTGGCTAGAAGAGAAGTCCCTATAACTTCTGGCTGTAAAAACCAGCTGGGATTGTGACTAAGACAAAGGGCTCCTGGAGTCCCGGGCTGAAGTTTCTCTTAAAGGCCCTGCACACTGACTGACATACTTGCTAGCTCACTCTGAGATCTAATGCTGGGGCTTTATCGCGAAAGGTGCCAGGGACACATGGGGAGGAACTAAATCGTCTGGCTTCAGGACAAGAGCTAAAGGCGCCGCTTTTTCCAAGATAGAAGTGCTATCTGAGGCTGTTATTCCTTTGCTGAGCCCTACCCCCACAGAGCCAGCAGGTGAGCACCATATCTGAGTCTCCCAACCGGGCTAACATTGTTCATCCCACCTTGGTGATTCCCTGAGACCCCCCAACCCACTCAACTTTTGGGCCCATCCAAGTTATTCCCAATGGTTTTTCCATACAAATGGACTCTCTTAACTCATGCATCAAACTTTCATAAAATCTCTCAAGCAGCATCTGGACTTTGTGTACTCCATACCTCTTGCTAAGTAGCCCAAGGTCTGCCACTAGAGGCAGCCAGCTTCGGTTTGCAGATTGGTCTCTCCCAGGCACCCTGAAGCCCAGCACAAGTAACAACCATCTACTAATTACTCTGTAGCTCATGCAGGGTGGTCCTGAGCAGCATGTGGTGGCTTTCCTTGCACCTCTTGGGAAGCCGCAGAGCCAATGTACCTGATGGACAGCTTCTGCCCCATAAGCAAATACTCAAGGGGCAGACATAGCTGGCACCATAGTCCCACTGAAGCAAGGCCTTCTCCATGGAGTTGGCCCTTGCACAGCAGCTCCACTGCAATAGTAGCCAGACCTTGCAGCCGATTGGCTTGGGTTCAATCCCTCCCAGTGCATGGTTAACAGCAACCAACTCAACTGCAACAGGGCAGGACACACAGGAGCACACCTGGAATGCCCAGCTCAGGTGACCGTGAAGGCTGTGCGACTGGGCCTTACAGAAGAGGACACCTACCACATAAGGCCATTCTACACAAAGTCACGTAGATGTAGCAGCATTACCTAATACATAGAAACAAACACAGCTGCCAGATTGATTGGACAGAGGTTGGGGAGATGGGTGAAAAATGTGAAGGGATTTAAACTAACAGTCACAGGGATGTAAAGCATAGCACAGGGAATGTAATCAATAATAGCTACGGCCGAAACCGGTTTGGCTCAGTGGATAGAGCGTCGGCTTGCGGACTGAAGGGTCCCAGGTTCGATTCCGGTCAAGGGCATGTACCTGGGTTGCGGGCACATCCCCAGTGGGAGATGTGCGGGAGGCAGCTGATCGATGTTTCTCTCTCATCGATGTTTCTAACTATCTCTCTCCCTTCCTCTCTGTAAAAAATCAATAAAATATATTTAAAAAAAAAAAATAATAATAATAGCTACGTATGATGTCGTACAGGTTCTACATTTATCAGGGTGATCACTTGGTAAGTTATATAAATGTCTAATCATGAGGCTGTACATCGGAAACTAATATAATATTGCGCATCAGCCATAATTTAAAATGAAGAAATTGTTTAGCTCTTTTCCTCCCTGGCTG
Organism: Myotis daubentonii; assembly: GCF_963259705.1. Lineage (NCBI taxonomy): Eukaryota > Metazoa > Chordata > Mammalia > Chiroptera > Vespertilionidae > Myotis > Myotis daubentonii. The sequence goes on along the minus strand of NC_081851.1, from coordinate 44,898,500 downwards.
CCTGAAGACCAACCTTCATCATGAATGACACAGTAACCATCTGGACCAGGAAGTTCATGACCAACAGACTACTTCAGCAGAAGCAAATGGTCATTGATGTCCTTCACCCTGGGAAGGCAACAGTACCCAAGACAGAAATCTGGGGAAAAGTAGCCAAAATGTATGAGACCACACCTGATGTCATCTTTGTGTTTGGATTTAGAACCCACTTTGGTGGTAGCAAGACCACTGGCTTTGGCATGATTTATGATTCCTTGGATTACGCAAAGAAAAACGAACCCAAACACAGACTTGCAAGACATGGCCTATATGAGAAGAAGACGACCTCAAGAAAACAGAGAAAGGAACGCAAGAACAGAATGAAGAAAGTCAGAGGGACTGCAAAGGCCAACGTTGGTGCTGGCAAAAACAAGGAGTAAAGATTCTTCGGTGACTTTATCTGTGATGGTTGTGCAGATTTTTCATGGGAGGATTAATAAACTATAAACTTTAAAAAAAAAATTGTTTAAATTGGCTGGTCTAAACTGAGATGTGATTTAAGTATAAAATATACACAGAATATACACAGAATATTGAAGACAGTACAAGAAAAATCTTATTATCCTTGTTACATGTGAAGATATCTTATATATTATTGTTTTAAATAAAATTAATGATTAAAAGTAACCTCTTCTGTTTCATTTTGCCTTTTTAATCCTCACCTGAGATTTTTATTGATTTTAGAGAGAGGGGAAGGGGAAAAAGGGGAGAGAGGGAGGGAGAGGGCGAGGGAGAAGGAGGGAGGAGGCGAAAGGGGAGGAGGAGGGAGAGAAAGGGAGGATGGAGGAGAAGGGAGGGAGAAGGAGAGACGGAGGGAGGAAGGGAGAAGGACATCAATTAGTTGCCTCCTATATGCAATGCACCCGTACCAGGGATCAAACCAGCAATCTTAACTAGGTATGTGCCCTGATCAGGAATCAAGCCCAAAACCTTTATGCTGTACGGGATGACGCTCAATCAACTGAGCCATCGGCCAGGCTCATTCTGCTTTTTAAAATGTGCCCAACAGAAAATTAAAAACTGCATATTTGTGGCATGCATTTGTAGTTGGTATTATATACCTATTGGACAACACTGATCTATAATAATTGTAATTTAATAAGTATAAGACAAAATTACTTCCCTAAAAGAAATGTAGCTGTTTTTTAAAGTAGACCTACCCATCATGGTGGTGGTGATGGTGATGGTGATGGTGGTGATGCTGTGGACCAATGAACTGCCGACAATTAAATAATTCACTCCCAATAGTCTCCCCAAGGAAGTCCCCAGTGCGTGTAATACATGATTCCTGAGATGCTTGTGCTATATGAGCAGCATTCATTTCCCCTGAAATATCATGTCCTGGGTCTTCGGAGTGTGAACATGCATCAAGCATTCGTATTCTATTATCTACTGATGGCAGTGACTCAGTGTTAAAAACCAGATCTTTTCCTGTTCCATTGCTTGTCCCACTTCTCTCTGATGGGCCTTGGGAATCCCCTAAGCAAATGCCTGCTTGACTTTCTAACTTTCTGTTCCGAAGATCTGTACCACAACTGCTTTTAGGAGGATTATGACCATGATCATCATCTTCATCTTCTTCTTTAAGGGCTTCAATATCTGCAATGTCTTCTGACTGTACTTCACTGCCAGGGCTTCCAGCTGACTGGCTTGCGTGGCTAGAATTCACCTCATTGCTAGATCCATCACTATGCCCACTACTGCTACCAGGACCACTGCTTCCATCTTCACCACTGTTGGCAGTTTCATCAGAACTTCCCTGCATGGATTCCTGTATTCAGAAACAAACAGATTTAAATAAATATTTACACTAGTAATAAAAAGTAACTGATGTTAACACACTTATTTTTAAAAGGCTGCCACAGTGTTGACTCATTCCTTAGAACAGTGGTTCTCAACCTTCCTAATGCTGCGACCCTTTAATACAGTTGCTCATGTTGTGGTGACCCCCAATTTCATTGTTATAAATTGAACATAATTAAAGCATAGTGATTGATCACAAAAACAATATGCAATTATATATATTTTTTCCGATGGTCTTAGGCAACCCCTGTGAAAGGGTCATTCGACCCCCAAAGGGTCGTGACCCACAGGTTGAGAACCGCTATCTTAGAATACAAAATGGAATTAAAAACTCCAACCAAAAAAAAAATAAAGGATCTCAATAATACCACATAAGAGAAAGATTAGGCCTGAACATAGAAAGCCTTTTATATTCCCAGTTCAAAGGATAAACATGGCAGAAACCCAAAAATCACTGGGGGGGGGGGGGGGGGGCGCGCAGGTTTCATACCTCTGTGTCCGACAGTCGCTGTTGCACATGTTTGGTTCTATTAATAAGTTGCTCATCCATTTCAATGTCACTGCCTCCACTTTGATGGGTATCACTGTTATCACTGCTTTGAGGACTAGCTGCAGGTGACCCTATATTAAATAGATTTTTTGTCTTACTCCTACTTTATATTAACATGGATCTATCAGAATGGCACAGTCCTTTGGTTCTTTGATTTACCAAAGCTTCATGCTAAGTAGCCAAAAATATAATCTGTAAATATGTTAACATTTGCCAAGAGGATATACACGATTTCAATTAAGTCAAGATTACCAACAGTTTATTAAACAAAGGGGTGAGTTGGATAACTACTTAAGGGTATACGTCTTTTGCTCAAAAGGGCCTTTATGACTGATACAAATACATGAAATCAGTTAACTGTGATCATCTCTAGGAAAGGGAAGCCATGGCGCCATGCACATCTAGACTCAACTTACAAGGTGATGGAGCTGCTCTTCTCAGCTCTTCTTCCTCTGAGGGAAAAGGAAAAAACAGGAGGGAATATTCTAAATGATTGGGCTTCTTTGGGACAGCTTATCAGTTGTTCTATTACATAGTCAACAAGGTACAGGTAGGGAAATCTGCAATAATGTTAAGTCTCCACCACCTGTAGTGGTAGTTGTGGGTCCCTGCACAGAAAAGCCTAAGAAAATAGTAGTATATGATGTCAGGAGACAAAAATTGGGGTAAAGTTGATAAAGTTTTAGAAAGTCCTAGAAAGCTATATATATTTATATATATATATACATAAAAGCACATATAAAACGCTTGAAATTATAGCCAGAAAGATGAAGCAACTCCAATTTATTCACCCTTTCACAAATACTATAGTGTCTATCTCAAACTTAGCTTGAAATTAAGGTTGAACTGAACTACTAAGCAGAAAATATATTTTATAGTTATAAACTTTGCACAACTAAAATACTTTACTAACCTTTCTTAGTTCCCATGGGAAGATTAGTATTTAATAAAGATGCAAAAGAGCTCTGTTTAGATAGCTGAGCCTTAGCTGCTAGTGCATTATTCCATAATGCTTTAATTAACATTGATGCCAAGTACAATGTCTTTAAAAAAAAAAGAGAGAGAGAGGTAGGAATTAGAGGTTTTAGGCAACATGATAACAAATTTAATATCCTTATGCCTAATTAAAATGTTAACAGTAATAAGCTACAAGTTAAATCATCTGAATCACAAATAAATTTTCATATTTAATGTGTATGAAAAATAATTAACTATCATTATGTTTTGAATAAATTACCTGCTCAGTATGAACACTTGGCTCAAGAGCTGAGACCAGATTAAGAAGATGTCTAAGTGGTATTGGATCCAAATTCTTGATGAGTGAAGGAAATAAATCATGTATATACCGACTACAATGTTTCAACTACAAAATAAAGGTAGAAACAAGAGTCAAAAATAATTACCCTACATAACTAAATAATTTGGTACCAAAAAAGTTACGCAGTTTATACTTTTTTTTTTAATATATTTTATTGATTTTTTACAGAGAGGAAGGGAGAGGGATAGAGAGTCAGAAACATCGATCAGCTGCCTCCTGCACACCCCCAACTGGGGATGTGCCCGCAACCAAGGTACATGCCCCTGACCGGAATCAAACCTGGGACCCCTGAGTCCGCAGGCCGACGCTCTATCCACTGAGCCAAACCGACTAGGGCCAGTTTATACTTTTTTAAGTTATATAGTTTTAAAAGCCAAGGTAACTGGTACACTAATATTTTTTTAGTATGTTGGTAAATGCTAATTACCAAATATCATAAATGGCAATACATACAATTTTGAAATTCTACATAAGCAGGATTTTCTTATCCAAACAAACCATTACCTTAATTTTCTAACTATAAGGATTCCAATTAAATTTATGTACATATCATTAATATAAAAAAAAATAAATAAATAAAAATGTAGGTCAACACTCAACCATTGAGCCAAACCATATCTCAGTTTCTTTATAAAACGGGATAACAGAACTAACCTCCTAGGGGAGTAAGGGACTTAGAACACATAAAGAGAAAGTACTCAATAAACGTGAGCTGTTAATATTACCTGTGCTGCAGCCCAAATGCAATCAATATGCTGAGTACTCAGTCGCCCTTCAGCTGCCAAAAAATTCAAAATCACTTGGCACTGTTTGATAATCTGGAAGAAAAAAAAACTTACTATAGTTAATCTTTGGAAATATTCTCCTGTCTTAATAGTGCAGAAAAGTCATATAATCATCCACAAACCTCAATATGTAAATTTGGTCCAAATATATGTTCTACTACATTGTTGCTTATAAGCCAGTCTGCAAGTTCTTTTGCAATGGACCTAAAATCAAATTTAAAAAATAGTTAATACATTAAAAAATATTAGTTATCAAAAACAACAACAAAACATTAGTTATCACTCATTCCCATGTCTAAAATGCAAACACAGTTGAAAATCTCAATTTGTTCACCTACAAATGAGAAAAAAGTGATTATACACAATTAACTGTTTAAGTTACTACACAAAGAATAACAAAATAAAATATTACCTAATTTTATAAACAAGTAAAAAAAGTCCTGGAAAGTTAGGATAACAACTAACTGCAAGTACACATGTGAGAACACCAAGTATAAAACCAAGTAAGTGATGTATTTTCCTATTCAAGGACTTTGCCTTCCCACTTTTTAATTTCCATAGGCACTGAAGTGATCAGGGAATGTTTCCGAATGTAGATTACCAAAAGGATGAAAAAAATTATTTCCAAGCCAAGCTACAAGTTTCCTGCCTGATACTATGATTCCACTAATGTAGTCCAAAGATATCAACTGATCATTCAGAACAACTTACATTTACTAACATCTTAGCCATCATTTCAAAAAAATAATCTTATTTTAGAATGGTTTTAGATTACCCTTCTTTTTAAAAATTTATCTTTATTTTTGAAAGTATTACAGATGTCCCTTTTTTCCCCTCATTGACCCCCTTCACCCCACTCCCGCCCCCGCCCCAGGGGTTCACCAAAACTATTATCTGTGTCCATGGGTTATGCATATAAACTTTTTGGTTAATCTCTTCCCATTACCCACCCCCACCACCCCCGTCCTCCACCTTTCCCTCTGAGATTCGTCAGTATATTCCATGCTTCCATGTGTCTGGACCTGTTTTGTTCATAAGTTTATTTTGTTTATTAAATTCCAAAATATTTTGTTTATTAAATTCCACAAATGAGTGAGCTCATGTGATAGCTGTCTTTCTCTGACTGGCTTATTTCTCTTAACATAATATTCTCCAGGTTCTTCCATGCTGTCTCAAAGGTAAGGAATCCTTATTCACAGCTGCATAGTATTCCATTGTGTACATATACCACATCTTTTTCATACTCTCTACTGATGGGCACTTGGGCTGTTTCAGATCTTAGCTATTGTAAATAGCACTGTTATCAACATAGGGATACATACACTCATTCTGATTACCTTTCATTTTTTTAAGAACTATCTAAAAGCTATTCTCGCACTAGCTGGTTTCACTCAGTGGATAGAGCATTGGCCTGCAGACTGAAGGGTCCTGGGTTCGATTCCGCCAAGGGCACATGCCCAGGTTGCAGGCTCGGTCCCCATTGTGGGGCGTGCAGGAGGCCGCCAGTCAATGATTCTCTCTCATCATTGATGTTTCTCTCTCTCTCTCCTCCCTTCCTCTGAAATCAAAAATATATTTTAAATATAAATAAATAAAAGCTATTCTCTCTTAGAGTAACAACTCACTGACTGGCATACAATTTAACCTATTTATGTTAGTTCTCCCAATAAGGCAGTATGGGCTTATCAGTTGTCTTTTACAATTTTGAGATATACATAACATCTAATACTAAACTTACAGGGTGGGGCAAAAGTAAGTTTACAGTTATGAGTATGTGAAACAATTTGTGCTCGTATAATATTGCATTATTTTCCACATGAACAACTTAAAGCCTATTTTTGCCCAACCCTGTATTTGAAATGTGCAGTCTGATGAGTTAAAGCTTAAGTATGTATCTATGTATCTATCACCACCATCAAGATAATACATAATCGACCCAAAGTTTCTCTATGCCCCTTTTGTTACCCAGCCCCCACAACCCAATTCCCCAACTAGCAACCTGCTTTGTATTATTATATACTAGAGGCCCGTTGCAGGAAGATTCCTGCAAGAATAGAGTTTCCTGTGGCTGGAGTGAAGCAGAGAAGGGAGCTAAACCCGCAGAGGCGGGCTTCCCTCCCGCCCCACCACCTGGCTGGTTTCCCTCCTGCACCTCCGCCGCCTAGGCTCCGTTCCTGTCTCCACCACCTCTACTTTGCTCCCTTCTGCAGCGCTTCGCTTCCATGTTGTCTTCAGTCTTCTCTCCCAGCCGGTATTTGCAAATTAACCATCATCTTGGTTGGGTCAATTTGCATATAGTCCCTCTGGCTGATGGGCATAGCGAAGGTACGGTGAATTAGCATCTTTCTTTTATTAGTATAGATGTTTTCATTTTCTAGAATTTTATATTTAAATAAAGTGATAAAGTATGCACTTTTTTTTAAACTGGCTTCTTTCACTCAAAATAAGATTTATCCATTTGTTGCATTTATCAATGGCCATTGGTTCTTTCTAGGTTTTGGCAATTATGTCTAAAGCTGCTATAAATATCTGTGTGCAAGTTCTTGTGTGGGCATGTTTTCCACCTCTTTAAATTCTAGAGAGCATGATTGCTGGATCATGTGATAAGAGGATGCTGAATTTTGTACGAAACTGCAAACTTTCTTCCAAAGTAGTTGCACCTTCTTGAATTCCCACCAGCAATGAATGAAACTTCCTCTTGCATCACATCCTTGTCTGCATTTGGTGGTTTAAATATTCTGGATTTTGAGCGTTCCTAATAGTTGTGTAATGGAATCTCACTGTTATTTTCATTTGCATTTCCCTGACAAAGGATGATGTGGAGCATCTTTTTTTGTGCTTATGTACTTACTATCTGTACAACTTTTTTTTTTTTAATAGTGCCCTTGACCAGAATTGAACCTGGGACCCTTCAGTCCGCAGGCCAAAGCTCTATCCACAGAGCCAAATCAGCCAGGACTGTCTATCTTCGTTGATAAGGTGTCTGCTGCCCAAAGTCTGGCTCTGTGGTTGAGCATAGAACTATGAACCAGGAGATCATGGTTCAATTCCCAGTCATGGCACATGCCCCAATTACGAGCTCAATCCCCAGTAAGGGGTGTGCAGGAGGCAGCTGATCAATGATGTTTTAACTCTCTATCTCTCCCTTATTCTCTCTGAAATCAATAAAAACATATTTTTTTAAAAGTCTTTGGCATATTTTGTAATCAGGTTGTTTTATTACTGGGTTTTCCGTTCTTTTTATATATTTTGAATAATAGTCCTTTATCAGATTTGTCTTTTTTTTATGTTTCTCTTCACACTTATTTTATTTATTTATTTTTTTTTTGTCGTCAATCCTCACTGAGCATATTTTTCCATAGGTTTCTTTTAGAAAAATGGGAAGGAGAGACAGAAAGAAAGAAAAATCAGTGTGAGAGAAATACATTGATTGGTTGTCTCCTGCATGCACACCAACCAGGACCAGAGATCCAGCTTGCAACCAAGGTACGTGCCCTGGAGAGGAATTGAACCTGGGACCCTTCAGTCCACAAGCTGACATTAATTCTTCACTGAGCCAAACCAGCTAGAGCATCAGATTTGTCTTTTGCAAATATTTTCCCCCTGTATGTGGCTTATCTTTTTATGCTCTTGACATTGTCTTTAGCAAAACATAAATTTTTCATTTTAATGATATCCAGCTTATCAATTCTTTCTTTGATGAATCATGGTATTGTAACCAATAGTTCACCCATCGCCATACCCAAGGCCATCTAGGTTGTCTCACATTATTTTCTAAGAGTTTTATAATTTTGCATTTTATGTTTAATGTGTATCCCATTTGCATTAATTTTTGTGAAGGGTGTAAGGTTGTGTCTAGATTTTTTTTAGCATGTGTTTGTCCAATTCTTTAACACCATTTGTTGAAAAGACTATCATTGTTCCTTATACTGCCTTTGCTCCTTTGTCAAAGATCAGTGGACTCTATTAATATGGGTCTATTTCTGACCCCTCTATTGATGTCTCTTCTTTGACCAAAACTACAATGTCTTGATTACAGTAGCTTTACAGTACAGTAAGTCTTGAAGTACAAAGTTTCCAATTTTGTGATTTTCCTTTCAGTAACATATTGGTTATTCTAGATCTTTTGCCTCTTATGTAAACTTTATAATCAGTTCATGAATGTCCTCAAAATAACTTTCTAGGACTGAGATTATACTGCATTTGTACATATCAAGATGGGAGGAACTGATGTCTTCAAAATGTTATCTTCCTATCCACTGACATGGAATATTTTCCTATTTGTTTAGTTCTTTGGTATCTTTTATCAAAGTTTTAATATCTTTCAAAGAGTTTTACTTCTTCCTTCCCATCTGTATACCTTTCATTTCTCTATCTTCCCTTATTGCATTAGACAGGACATTCCAGCAAAATGGAGAAAAGCAGTGGTGAGAGGGACATCTTTCTCTTGCTCCTGATCTTAGTGGAAAAGCTTTGAACCTCTCACCATTATGTATGATGTTAGCTGTAGGTTTTCTGCATCAAGTGTGCTTTCTAAAAACTATCCGTACCATATTCTTCACTACCAAATTCTCCTATTGTAAATAGTAACCTTTTGCATTTTGTGCAAATAAACACTATGTTGGTATATGCTTTTTTATATATATATATTTTGTTGGCTTTTTACAGAGAGGAAGAGAGAGGGATAGAGAGTTAGAAACATCAATGAGAGAGAAAAATCGATCAGCTGCCTCCTGCAGACTCCCTACTGGGTATGTGCTCACAACCAAGGTCATGCCCTTGACCAGAACTGAACCTGGGACCCTTGAGTCCGCAGGCCGATGCTCTATAAACTGAGACAAACCAGCTAGGGCTTGGTATATGCTTTTAAAAAACATGGAGAAATGTTTCAATATGTTATTCTGAAATCTTATTAAGACTGCACAAATGAAACCAAAAAGAAAAGAATTTCTAGTGAACACTTCAAATCTAATAGTCACAATTATACTTACCATGTAAATAGTCACACATTAAATATTATTTATGTATAAGTAATGCTCCTACTTACGTTTCTGTGTCTGATACCAATGATTCATTATTGCACACATCATTGAAGGTGTGAAGTTGATTCTATAATTAGAAAAATAAAGTTTGCCAAAATTATTCTTATATGTGTTAGCAGATGTTAAGAAACATGGTTTGATATTTGCAGATCATAATCAATAACCAGAACAAAATTATAAAATTTAAATAGAGAATCATTTAAATCATACATACACTTCCCAACTAGTCTGGCTATTTCCTTTATCATATTAAAACATTAAATAAATTCATTCCACAAGTATTAATTATGCTTTGTTCCACTATGCACCCTACAGAGAAATAGCTAAGTAATAGAAAAACACAAAAACCTAATGCAAGGCAACAATATGTTCTTAAAGACATATAAGTTTGTAAAGGCCCACTAAATAAACAGTAATGATTTAATTTGGGGCCTGGAGAGCATTATGCTAAGTGAAATAAGCCATTCAGAGAAAGATAAATATCACATATCTCACTCATTTGTGGAATATAATGAATAACATAAATTGATAAACAAAAATAGAGCCAGAGACACAGATGCATCAAACAGACCGTCCAATCAGAGGGAAGGGGGGGAGGGGAGTAAAAGATGGACCAAAGGACTTGTATGTATACATATGAGCATAACAAATGGGCACAGAGAGTAGGGGGATGAAGACATGTGCTGGGCATGGGAGCGACTAGGGAGAGGTCAATGGAGGAAAAACATGATATGTAGTACTTAAAACAATTAAGAATTTAAATTAAAGATTTAATTTGGAAAAATGTGAACAAATATTTTCCACATTCTCAAAGCCCAATACATGAGTAAAATCCAGCTACTTCAGAATAACTACACTATAAAAACAGGCAGAAAATAAAAAGTAAGGTTAAGGGTGGCCTTAGTAAACCATAGAAAGCATATCCATTCTAAAGAGTGCAGCTAATTACTTAGCTCTAGCAAATTGTTAATGCAATACAGACTCAAGGATAACAAGTCTTCCTCCCTACACCAACTCCCTCCCCATCCCACCCAGCCCCACCCACAAGAGTGGTCAATAATACAGATTTTGACCTATTTACAACAATATTTGCTACTGTACAAACAGAACATTTTTGTAGTCAAATTTGGCCTATGGCCCATTAATTTGTGGTTTCTCCCTGGACAATGAATTAAGTACCTAATTTATAATCTCTAATTCTTTTTCTCTCTGAAAACACTGATTTCTAAATGAAGAGTTAAAAAAAAAAAAGTGAAGGAGTTGGACCCGGAAATAAAAAAGACCTAAGGTGTAAGTCCTTCTAAATCTAAGCTTCAGTCTCTTCATATTTAAAATAGGGAAAATACAGCCCTGGCCAGTGTGACTAAGTGGTCTGAGTGTTGGCCAGAGCACTGAAGGGTCTTAGGTTCAATGCAAGTCAAGGGCAATTCTTAGTTTGCAGATTAAATCCAGGTCCTGGTTGGGACACATGCAGGAGGCAACCAATCAATGTGTCTCTCTCACAAGGATGTTTTTCGCTCTCTTTCTCTCTCTCACCTCCTTCTCCTCCTCTTCCTCCTATCCCTCCCTCCCTTCCACTCTCAAAAAAGCAATGGAAAAAAATATCCTCAGGTGAGGATTAACAAAGAATAATTAAATATAAAAATAAAATAGGGAAAACACAAAAATTGTTTTTAAGAATCATACAACATAATGCATGTAAAATACTTAGCACAATGCCTGCAATAAGGTAAGTGCTCCGTAAAAAGTTGGCATTATTATGGTGATGATGATAGTCTTAAACGTAAAAAATGAAACAAAAATAAAGCAAGTATAACTTACCGTTATCTGACTTAGTCCAGCCAACCTCATTGTCAAAGTAGGTGACATAAAGTACTTAAATGCAAGATCTAGGCTTTCTTTATCAAAGCATAACGTTGTGTCCAATGGTTCTTTCACTGTGCTCCACATTAAGTCAGCCATGTTGCGAGCTGCACTCTGTCTTAACTCCTGATCAGAGAGCTTGCATAAATACCTGAAATGTTTCAGAAATAAAAACTTGCAAAATATTTCTAAAGACCACTTAATGATTCAATACTATTTCTTTACTCCATAACCTTCAAAATGCAAAATGTTTAGAACGGTAGAATCTGGCATCCTGGGATTAATTAACATTCCCAATTTAAACTATTTCAAAGTGATGGTTCAAAGATTATGACTTGTGGCAATGTGTGCTTTACTGAAAGGCCAATTTAAATCATTAACTGCAAAGAGCCAAGTCATTTAACACAGGATCCTGCACCTCCAGTAAAGCTTTATTATTCTCTAATACCTACAATGTATACATCTTGTTTTAAATTTCAGCTGTTGTCATATAAACAGTGTATCTACTTCCCATATTCAGCCAAAATTCTTTTAAATGTGAACATTTTAAACTTCATTCTTTTTTGCCTTCAAAAAATCACAAGTCACTGATTTTCCTCTCAGATCCTGAATATTCTATTTGGTTGGTTTCTCTTCTCTATTCTAACCTATCCACATTAGGGATCCTCTGGGCTTGTAATGAATGGCAAAAAGGCCCATATTCCTCTCATCACTTTATATAGAAATCTTTACACTTCTTGATGGGAAAAGTGGAACAGTAACATTGTAATCTATTTCACTACTCCCTTAAATCTCAGTTTTGCCATGAAACATCCTTTGGCCAATGGGACATTAAGAGATCTGATGTGAGACAGAACCTGGAGACTTTTATGGGAGGAAATCAAGATGGCGGCATAGGTTAACGCTGGAGTTTGCTGCCTCGAACAACCACTTCAAAAATACAACTAAAAGACGGAACGGACATCATCCAGAACCACAGGAAGGCTGGCTGAGTTGAAGTTCTACAACTAGGAGGAAAGAGAATAGCATACCAAGACTCAGAGGCGCAGTGCAGAAGTAAAATAATAAGGTGCAGAGTGCATGCGGAGAGGGCTGGCGGCTGAGGGTGCGGTTGTCTGTTTCAATCGGGAGAGAGTCTCAGACTCTGAGGTCCAGATCCGGGCGAGTCTATAGGGACCCAGACTCAAACAGGAGAAGCGGGACTGTCTGGCTTCGGTTGGAACTCGAAGGCAGCTTTCTCTCCGAGGTTTGCAGCGGTTGCTGGGACTCTGAGAGGCAGAGCCCCCGGGGATGGGACTGAGAGCAGCCATAACTGCTCGCTCAGCCTGCCCTGTAGATCCCCCGGGACCCGCCCCGCCCAAGCCCTGCACCGAGCCATTTGCCGGATAGCCTCGGGCAAAGGCTAGATTAGCACCTCCCTAGCGGACAGACGTTCTCTCACTGTAGACACAGCTGATTCTCACAGCCACTTGGCCTGGAGGTCAAATCCCCTCTAGTATTACCTACAACAACCAAGGCTTAACTACAACAAGACTGCACACAAAGACCACTAGGGGGTGCACCAAGAAAACATAAAAAAGTGCGGAGACAAAGAAACAGGACACAAATGTCAGAAATGGAAGATATAGAGCTCAAAACCACACTTTTAAGGTCTTTCAATAATTTTCTAAAAACTGCCGATAAATGTAGTGAGATCCTCAAGAAATCTAATGAGACCCTCGATGTTGTGATAAACAACCAACTAGAAATTAAGCATACATTGACTGAAATAAAGAATACTATACAGACTCCCAAAAGAAGAGCAGAGGAGCGCAAGAATCAAGTCAAAGATTTGAAATGCGAAGAAGCAAAAAATACCCAACTGGAAAAGCAAAATGAAAAAAGAACCCGAAAATACAAAGATAGTGTAAAGAGCCTCTGGGACAGCTTCAAGCGTACCAACATCAGAATTATAGGGGTGCCAGAAGATGAGAGAGAGCAAGATATTGAAAACCTATTTGAAGAAATAATGACAGAAAACTTCCCCCACCTGGTGAAAGAAATAGACTTACAGGTCCGAGAAGGGCAGAGAACCCCAAACACAAGGAATCCAAAGAGGACCACACCAAGACACATCATAATTAAAATGCCAAGAGCAAAAGACAAAGAGAGAATCTTAAAAGCAGCAAGAGAAAGAAACTCAGTTACCTACAAGGGAATACCCATACGACTGTCAGCAGATTTCTCAACAGAAACTTTGCAGGCCAAAAAGGAGTGGCAAGAAATATTCAAAGTGATGAATAACAAGAACCTACAACCAAGATTACTTTATCCAGCAAATCTATCATTCAGAATTGAAGGTCAGATAAAGAGCTTCACAGATAAGGAAAAGCTAAAGGAGTTCATCACCACCAAACCAGTATCATATGAAATGCTGAAAGGTATCCTTTAAGAAGAAGAAGAAGAGAAAGGTAAAGATACAAATTATGAACAACAAATATGCATCTACCAACAAGTGAATCTAAGAATCAAGTGAATAAATAATCTGATGAACAGAATGAACTGGTGATTATAATAGAATCAGGGACATAGAAAGGGAATGGACTGACTATTCTTGGGCGGGAAAGGGGTGTGGGAGATTCGGGAAGAGACTGGACAAAAATCGTGCACCTATGGATGAGGACAGTGGGTGGGGAGTGAGGGCGGAGGGTGGGGCGGGAACTGGGAGGAGGGGAGTTATGGGGGGGAAAAAAGAGGAACAAATGTAATAATCTGAACAATAAAGATTTAATTTAAAAAAAAAAAAAAAAAAAAGACAGACCCTGGCTGGAGAACCTAAACAGAATCTGGCTATGATGATCCCCTGAAAAACAAAAAAAAGAAAGAAAAAAAGAAAGAGATGTGACGTAAGCAGAAGTTTCAAACGCCTTTGAGCTTGCCATCTCTCCCTGGGAGCTCTTCAACCACCAAGAACAGTGACTAAGGTTAGCTTGCTTGATGAAAAAGATATGGTCAATGCCCCAAATGACATCTAGCCAACTGCAAGACAGATATGAAACTCTTTTCCCCACTTTGACCAATCACTCAGACAAGCACAGGGCATATGAGTGAGGCTATCCTAAAGCACCCAGTTTCTAGCCAGTCAGCCCAGATCAGGAGAACTAGCCAAACATAGGAGTGAAAAACCATAGGAGTGAATGGGGTTCTCTGGGGAGAGAATGTAGAAAGAGAACAGACGTGATCGTAGGATGGAGTCCTGTGCCAGTTTCCTTTTGCTGTATAAGAAAATGGCTCCCAGCCCTGACCAGTTTGGCTCAGTGGATAGAGCGTCGGCCTTGGGACTCAAGGGTCCGAAGATAATTGTTAAATAGCTGTTATTTCAAGCCACTAAGTTTGGGAGCCGTTTTCTTTCTTTTTTAAAAAAAAAAAAATATTTTATTGATTTTTATTTTTATTTTTTATTTTTTTTTACAGAGAAGAAGAGAGAGAGATAGAGAGTTAGAAACAATGATGAGAGAGAAACATCAATCAGCTGCCTCCTGCACACTCCCTACTGGGGATGTGCCAGCAACCAAGGTATATGCCCTTGACTGGAATCAAACCTGGGACCCTTGAGTCCGAAGGCCGACACTCTATCCACTGAGCCAAACTGGTCAGGGCTGGGAGCCATTTTCTTATACAGCAAAAGGAAACTGACACAGGACTCCATCCTACAGTCACGTCTATTCTCTTTCTACATTCTCTCCCCAGAGAACCCCATTCACTCCTATGGTTTTTAAGTGTTACCTTTATGTTGACAACTTATAAATTGAGGATGTTGTTCTGAATAACAGACTTATACTCCCAATTTGCCAGTGCCTCTTAAACATCCTAAAGGCATATTAAAAGTAAGTCTTTTAAGCTCTCCCAGTCTTTTCACATCTCAGTTAATAATACAGCACAAAAGAGAAACTGAGGGGTGTGGGTTAAGTGTAATCCATGATACTACCCTTTTCTTAAACTCCACAATCACCAATCTTGTATATTTCATTTTCACTTATATCCACTGAATTTTCAAAATCACCACAAATAATCCTTGCACAAGCAAGCATGATTTCTTTCCAGGACTACTGCATTAACCTTTCAATTGGTCTCCTGTCTTCTATTCCAACCCCCCTATAACATATGATCCAATTAAAGCCAAAGTGATTTTTTAATGAAATTTACCGGGGTGACATTGGTTAATAAGATTATATAGGTTTCAAATGATACATGATCTTTATACTGGAATTGTGTGCCTACCACCCAAAGTCAAAGCATCTTCCGTCGCCATATATTTTGCCCCCTTTACCTTTTTACTTTGTTACCTTACTATTGTAGTATTCATCAGTATCTGTTTATTTTTCTGACACTTTCTCCAATAACTCAAACAGCAATGAAAAATTATTAAACACCCAATAATTTGCAAATGAATGAAAAAAAGTATAAAGAACCTAAAATTATTATCAAGAAATACAATCTTAGAACTCATAACAGTTCATAGTTTAAGTCTAATCAATACAATTCTTCTTTATCCTCTTCATATGTTTCCTTCCTAGGCTGAGGCTTACAAAACTCAACTGTCACCTTCTCCTCCATGAGACTTTCTCTATTCCCATAATAAAAATTGTAACCCACTCTCTAGAACTCTCAATCTACCTTTGCTGCTATTTTTCTCTAATAAGAATCATTATCTGATGAACTATATCATTTATTTATTCATTTTGTACATAGCTGGACAAAAAAATTTTTTCTTCTGTTACATCCCCAGTGCTTAGAACATAATACTTAGCATACATTTGTTGACTGAATATAGTGGAATCCCATGTAACCAATGGTAATCTCTTTAATCTATATACCATGTTTAAAAAGTCTGACATAAATGGCTTTAAAAAGCAATATTAGCCCTGACCAGTTTGGCTCAGTGGATAGAGTGTCAGCCTGCGGACTGAAAGGTCCCAGGTTCGAGTCCAGTCAAGGGCATGTACCTTGGTTGCGGGCACACCCCCAATTGGGGGGGGGGGGGGGGGGTGCAGGAGGCAACTGATCGATGTTTCTCTCTCATTGATGTTTCTAACTCTCTATCCCTCTCCCTACCTCTCTGTAAAAAATCAATAAAACATATATATATAAAAAAAGCAATATTAAATATAAACCTACATATACATAAAAAATACTACACACCAACTGAGAATAAAAATTTTCTCTAAAGAATGTGAAAACAAAGGACTTTGAAACAGTATGATTCTGTACTATGTCATAAATTGTTTAAATGTATTACATTGTTAATCAGACAGAAAAGATTTTATAAACGTACCTGATAACATAGGTCCTAAAAGGGATAATGTGCTGCATGACAGCGGGAATATGTAGCCATATTCTAATCTATAAAGAAACGTAAAGATGGCATTAATGTATAATAAATATATGAATACAAGTGTATTTCACTTTAATTAAAAACAAAATTATTTAGAATTTTGTTGGATCTAAACTACATACATTTTATCTATTTTGAGAAAGATAACAATATAAAACACATTATCAAGTAATTAATTTAACCTATATACATTTTATATATACTGTGGGAGTTTGGATTTAATTTTATACTTATATAAATATAAGAATACACACACACACACACACACACACAAACATAAAATCAATCTGAAAAATTATTAGCTTCTTGCTTAAAAAGGGACAACCACTTATCCAAGTAATATGGTAGCAACCCAAATACCACAGCACTAAATTAGTTTTCTAATAAACCATCTTACCATTCTTTCTAAAAAATATCAAATTACCTCTGATTTCTAGTCACTTCCATTAAATTTAAAACAAATATACTTAGCCCTGGCCAGTGAGTTGGTTAGAGTGTTATCCAAAAAGTGGCAGGTTCAATTCACAGTCAGGCACATACCCAGGTTGCAGGTTTGATCCCCAATCTTGGGGTGCATGGGGGAGGCAACTGATCATTGTTTCTTACATCGTTGTTTCTCTATCTCTCTTCCTCCCTTCCTCTAACATCAATAATATGTACACTTTTTATGGAGTCACACATTGATTACAATATAAATAATATTTATGAATTAAGCTTTTACTGTTACTACAGTCTAAGACAGGGGTCCTCAAACTTTTTAAACAGGGGGCCAGTTCACTGTCCCTCAGACCGTTGGAGGGCCGGACTATAGTTTAAAAAAAAAATTATGAACAAATTCCTATGCACACTGCACATATCTTATTCTGAAGTGAAAAAACAAAACAGGAACAAATACAATATTTGTATTTGCATGTGGCCTGCGGGCCGTAGTTTGAGGACCCCTGGTCTAAGATATAAAATGTTTCCTTTTTTCTGCACGATATTCAAATCCATTTCTAAATCTAATATGCTTATGTTACAGTAGTTTTATTCTCATAATGATTTAAATATAAGAATAAAAATTCTAAGCAAAGCATCTAACAAGAAACTATGATACTAAGCCTAGTTAAGGGATATAAATGAAAAACAAATTTGCAAATGCAGAATGTATGACTTCACTCTAATCTAATAAGATATCCTACTAAGTCCTATAGCAAATACTATACTAATGTTGAAATGTACAAACTTTTCCTCCTAAGACCAGGAACAAAACAAGAATGCCTTCAATTCAACTTGAATTAATGGGCCTACACAGTGCAATTGGCAAGAAACCAAAGAAAAGGGAAAAATAAAATCAATATTACTCTGAGATGATATGACTACATAAGTAGAAAATCCAAAATAATTTTCAGATAAACATTTCTTAGAATTAACTATTTTAGTAAGATTGCTGCTTAAGAAGTTAATAAAAATAAATAAATATATACATACATATGTACACATACATACACACAAAAACTATATTATACATATATATGTATGTTTATTTCCTTTATACCAGGAACAAAGAGTAATTACAGTTTTCAAAAATATTCTCTTTAAGAACCAAGATGACGATAGGTAAACACCGGTACTCACTGCCTCCCACAACCACATCAAAATTACAACTAAAATACAGAATAACCATCATCCAGAACCACCTTAAAGCTAGCTAAATGAAGCCCTACAACTAGAGAAGTAAAGGAGAAAGCACATTGAAACTGGTAGAAGGGATAGAGGCGCTAAACCAGTGACACTTTTTTAATCTGGAGGGAGATGGTCTCTACAGAGCAGAGGATTAGGGATTGGGGCTCAGTTACGAGGAGGCTGCTGGTGACCCAGCTGTTCCTCTTAAAAGGCTCCCACCCCAACTGAACTTACAAGGTTCCACTTCCTCTTAGCTCCAGTGCTAGAGTGAGGCTCTGGGGGACCCAGAGACATAGGAGAACCAGACCAAGGTGCTTGCAGGGGTCTTTGATCCTATGCTGGGACCTCCCAGGTCAGCAGGGCTGACTGGCAGACATTTCTATTTCCTCCACTCTGGTGATTCCCTGAGACCCCGCCCTATCCAATTTGCAGCCCCATCCAAACTGAGTGCAGCTGCTTTTGCATACGAATGAACTGTCCATGCTCAGGCTTCAGACTTTGCTCAAATCTCCCAAGGTGCCCCAAACCTATCAATAAAAGGCCCAACACACAGCACTAGCACCAGTCTGCCTTGCTTCACAGCTGGGCCTTACCGGGGCACTTCCAAACCCAATACAAATAGGAGGAATCTGCATATCTCCTGCAGCTCCTGCCAAGTGGCCTAAGTCACTGGCTGACTTTGCACCTCCCTGGAGACATAACAGCCAGTGCACTCAGTGGTCATCATCAGACCATAACAAATTATAGCTCTACACATCCATAAGCGACACACTCAAGGGGCGAACGCAGTGAGCACCAAAGCCCCACTGAAGCACATCCTGATCCATAGGGGTGTATCCTGCACAGCAGCTCTCCCACTGTAGTCACAGCGGGTCCTCACAGCCAATTGGCCTGGAGGTCAATTCCTCCCAGTGACACCAACAGCAATCAAGTCTCAACTACAACAAGACTGTACACACAGACCACAAAGGGGTGCAGAGTGCCCAACTCCGGTAACTGGAGAGGCTATAAGCCACTGGACCCCACAGGACATCTACTACACAAAGCCACTCTACTACAGGAGACACAGTAGCTCTACCCATTACATAGAAACATAGGAAAGTAGCCAAAATTCAGAGAGAGAAAAAACATGTCACAAATGAAAGAAATGGAAGAGAGCAAACTGCTAGATACAGAGCTCCAAACCACAGTTATAAAGTTACTCAAGAATCTTCATGAGACCTTCAAGGGACTTAGTGAGACTTTCCAAGATATTAGTGAGAATGCCAAAGACATGGAAAAGGACCAGTCAGAAATTAAGCATATACTGACTGAAGAATAATATACAGGGATTCAACAGTAGACAGAGGATTCTGAGAAACTAATCAATGATATGAAATATGAGGAAGCAAAAAAAACATCCAATCAGAAGAGCAAAAAGAAAAAAAAGAATCCAAAAATATGAAAATAGTGTAAGGAGCCTCTGGGACTTCAAGCGTACCAATATTCGCATTATGGGGGTGCCAGAAGAAGAGCAAGAGCAAGATATTGAAAATCTATCTGAAGAAATAATGACAGAAAACTCTTCCATTTGATGAAAGAAATAGACTTACAAGTCCAGAAAGCACAGAGTCCCAAACAAGAGGAACCCAAAGAGGGCCACAACAAGACACATCATAATTAAATGTTAAAGGCTAAAAGACAAAGAGAGAATCTTAAAAGCAGCAAGAGAAAAGCAATTAGTTACCTACACAGGAACACTAATTTCTCAACAGAAACTGCATGCCAGAAGGGAGAGGCAAGAAATATTCAATGTGATGAATAGCAAGGACCTACAACCAAGATTACCCCGCAAAGCTATCATTTAGAATTGAACATCAGATAAAAAGCTTCACAGACAAGAAAAGCTAAAGGAATTCACCACCACTAAACCAGTATTATCTGAAATGTGGAAGGGTATTCTTTATGAAGAGGAAGAAGAAAAAGAAAAAGAAAAAGATCAAAAATATAAATAGAATGGCAATAAATACATACCAGCAACTGAATCTAAAACTCAAAATAAATGGGTAAGAAATCTACTGAAGAGAATAGAATCAGAGGCATGGAAATGGAAAAGACTAACAATTCTCAGAGGGAAGAGGGGTGGGAAGGGCAGGAAGAGATTGAACAAAGATCTTACATGCATTACCTATGGAAACAGACAATAGGGTGGCAAAGGCCTGGGGTGGGGAAGGAACCAGCAGGAGAAGGGGGGTGGGAGGAAGGGACATCTATAATACTCTCAACAAATAAAGATTTAAAAATATATATACATATATACACATATCCGTATATATTCTCTTTACAACATCAAGAAATAGCATATGCCTAAGAATAATCTAAGACATATGACACCTCTATATAGAAACAGAAATTATGAGAAATATTAAAGAACATGTTAATAAAAACACATGTTGTCACAGTTATAGAAGACTCATAGTACAAAAATGACAGTTTTCCCCAAAGTGATCTATAAATTCAATGCAAACAAAAAGTTTATGTACAAACTTTAGACTCTGCTTTCAAATACAAAGGTCCAAAAACAGATAAAACATTCTTTAATAATGACCGAGAATGGGGATGTAATGTACGGTGACTATAGTTAATAATGTTGTATTTTGTATCTGAAAGTAGCCAACAGAATAGTTCTTAAAAGTTCTCATTACAGCCCTGACCGGTTTGGCTCAGTGGATAGAGCGTCAGCCTGCGGACTCAAGGATCCTGGGTTCGATTCCTGTCAAGGGCATGTGCCTTGGTTGGGGGCACATGCCCGGTGGGGTGTGTGCAGGAGGCAGCTGATCGATGTTTCTCTCTCGTCGATGTTTCTGACTCTCTGTCCCTGTCCCTTCCTCTCTGTGAAAAATCAATAAAATATATGTATTTTTTTAAAAAAGTTCTCATTACAAGAAAAATAAACTTAAGTATGAATGATGTCAGATGTTAACTAGACTTTCTATGGTTATCATTTTGCAATATATACAAATATCAAATCATTATGCTGTACACCTAAATTAATATGATGTTATATGTCAACTATACCTCAATTTTATTTATTTTTTTTAATATATTTTATTGATTTTTCACAGAGAGGAAGGAGAGAGAGATAGAGAGTTAGAAACATCGATGGGAGAGAAACATCGATCAGCCGCCTCCTGCACACCTTCCACTGGGGACGTGCCCGCAACCCAGGTACATGCCCTTGACCGGAATCGAACCCGGGACCCTTCTGTCTGCAGGCCGACGCTCCATCCACTGAGCCAAACCGGTTCCGGCTATACCTCAATTTTAAAAAAACGACAGGGAGATAGAACTTGCTTTACAAGATAGCAACCCTGCTCATAAAGCTCCAGAAATTAAGGTGGTATACAAATAACACAAGATTGAACAATAGACTAATGGAATAAACTAGAAATCCCAGAGCCATGCACATATAGGTTCCTAACTTACGGTAAAAATGATACTGTAGAAAAAAAGGAGAAACACTTCCGTTGCTATAGTGTTAGGAACAGTGGTTGTCTAAATCAAAAAAAAAAAAAATGAATCTTGATCCCTTACCCGCGCCATACATAAAATAATTCCAGCCGAAACCGGTTTGGCTCTGGACAGAGCGTCGGCCTGCGGACTGAAGGGTCCCAGGTTCGATTCCGGTCAAGGGCATATACCTGGGTTGCGGGCACATCCCCAGTGGGAGATGTGCAGGAGGCAGCTGATCGATGTTTCTCTCTCATCGATGTTTCTAACTCTCTATCTCTCTCCCTTCCTCTCTGTAAAAAATCAATAAAATATATTTTAAAAAAATAATAATAATAATTCCAGCTGACCTATAGATAAAATGTGAAAGTAAAACAATCAAACTTTTAGAACACAGAAAAATCTCATGATCTCAAGGTAAGGAACATTTTTCCAACCATAAATAAAACATTAACCATAAAACTTTTTTTTATACATTACACAGTTTGATGGATAACTCTTAAAAGAGACAATAAAACTTTTTTTTATAAATTACACAGTTTGATGGATAACTCTTAAAAGAGACAAGAGAATAAAAATCAGACTACAGAGTGGAAGATATAACAATACATAGATGTCACACAAAAGACTAATATCCAAAACATAAAAAGAAATCTCCACCTATCAATAAGAAACAGACAGGAGAATCCAAGATGGTGGCATAGGTAAACATCTGAAATTCCTGCCTCACACAACCACTTCAAAAATACAACTAAAAGACAAAACGGACATCATCCAGAACCACAGGAAGGCTGGCTGAGTGGAAATTCTACAACTAGAAGGAAAGAGAAAAGCACACTGAGACTCAGAGGAGGTGCGGAAGTAAAGTGCAGAGTTACGGAGGCAGTGCGGAAAGGGCTGCCAACTGAGAACGCAGTTGTCTTTTTCAATCAGGAGGGAGACACACGCTCCTGCACTGAACTCCAGTTCTGGGCGAGTCTCGGGAGACCCAGAGTCATACGGGGAGAAACTGGACTGTCTGGCAGCAGGCGGAACTCTAGGGCGGCTTTCTCTCAGAGGTGCTTGCAGCGATTACCAGGACACTGAGACCTGGGGCCTCTTAGGGCAGGACTGAGGGTCAGCCATAGCTGTTTGCTCCGCCCTTTTGATTCCCTGAGACCCTGCCCCACCCAACCTGTGCTCAGAGGCTTTTGCATATGAATGGCTTGGCCCTGTGAGATCTAAAATTACCTAACGAACTGCAGCTGGCTCAGAGAGACCCAGAACATGCAAAAGAAGGCCCAAGGCCCCACAGCAGCTTGCACTGCTTCACAGCTGGGCCCCATGTGGAAACCTCCAAACCCCAAACCAAGAAGTGGAATCTGCAGATCCTTCCATAGCTCCTGCTGGGTAGCCTCAGGCAGAGGCTAAATTAGCACCTCCTTAGAGATCCAAGAGCCAGTGTACCCAGTGGTCAGAGTGGGACCATCCAGATTACAACTCCTCAGATCCATAAGAGACACACTCAGGGGGCAGACTCAGTGAGTACCAAAGCCCCACTGAAGCAAGTCTTACCCCATAAGGGTGTCTCCAGCAAAGACGTTCTCCCACCATAGACACAGCTGATTCTTACAGCCCATTGGCCTGGAGGTCAATTCCTCCCAGTGATACCAACTACAATCAAGGCTTAACTACAACAAGACTGTGCACACAGCCCACAAAGGGGTGCACCAAGAGTGTCCACCTCAGGTAATTGGGGAGGGTGAGCCACTGGGCCGTATAACACACCTGGCAGAGAAAGCCACTCTATCAACACAGGGAAGCAGCCAAACTGCGGAGACAAATAAACAGGTCACAAATGACAGAAATGGAGGAAAGCAAACTACTGGATATAGAGTTCAAAACCACGATTATAAGGTTTTTCAAGAATTTTCCAGAAACCACCAATAAATTTAGTGAGACTCTCAATAAATCTACTGAGACCCTCAAGCATATGAAAAAGGTCCAACTAGAAATTAAGCATACAGCATACACTGACTGAAATAAAGAATATTATACAGAATCCCAACAGCAGACTAGAGGATCGCAAGAATCAAGTCAAAGATTTGAAATACGAAGAAGTAAAAAACACCCAACCGGAAAAACAAAAAGAAAAAAGAACCCAAAAATATGAAGATAGTGAAGGAGCCTCTGGGACAACTTCAAGGGTCCCAACATCCGAATTATAGGGGTGCCAGAAGAAGAGAGAGAGCAAGATAATTGAAAACCTATTTGAAGAAATAATGACAGAAAACTTCCCCTACCTGGTGAAAAAATAGACTGAAAAGTCCAGGACGCACAGAGAACCCCAAACAAAAGGAATCCAAAGAGGACCACACCAAGACACATCATAATTAGAATGCCAAGAGCAAAAGACAAAGAGAGAATCTTAAAAGCAGCAAAAGAAAAACAGTTACCTAAAAGGGAGTACCCAGCTGATTGTCAGCTGATTTCTCAACAGAAACTATGCAGGCGAGAAGGGAGTGGCAAGAAATATTCAAAGTGATGAATAGCAAGCTGTATTTCAGACTAGAGGCCCACAGCACGAAATTCGTGCACTTGGGGGGAGAGGGTCCCTCAGAGCCCTCGGAGGATATCCAACTGACAGCTTAGCACTGCCACAGAGGTGGAGAGGCTCCCAGCAGCACTGCAGCGCTCGCCAGCCATGACCCCAACTTCTGGCTGAGAGGCACTCCCCCTGTGGGAGCACAATGACCACCAGGGGGCAGCTCCAACGTTGAGTATCTTCCCCCTGGTGGTCAGTGCGCATCATATCCGCTGGTCGTTCCGCCTTTTGGTCAATTTGCATATTAGCCTTTTATTATTTCAGATTAAGAGGTAAATGGCTAAATTTACCTATTCAACTTAAATTCAATTATTTATACAAATTCAATTTTATTATAATACAGATTTTAAGAAGGCTTTAAAGATATTATCAAGTAATGTGGAGGTCACATGGGATTAAGGTAGACCTTAGTTCAATGACTAGTGTCCTTACAAAAGGAAGGAAATTTGGATACAAACACACAGAGGAGAAAGCCATGTAAAGATGGAGGCAGAAATTGCAGTAATACATCTCTATATAAGCTAAGGACCATCAAGGATTGCAAGCAACTACCAGATGCTGGGAGATAGGACCAAATACTTCTTAAGAACCTCCAAAAAAAGCAACTGCTGACACCTGATTTATGACTTCTAGTTTCCAGAACCATAAAAGAATAAATGTCTATTGTTTTACATCACACAGTTTATGGTACCTTTGTCACAACTGACCTAAGACCACAGAAGTGCTTTCTGGATTTTAATGAATTCTTTTTTAATTCTGGTTATTTGTTAGTATAAGAAGGTAGTATACAAATTAAATAAAAGAGATCTTGACCCTTTCTATGAAAAAAAATACTCTAAGGAGGATTCTGTACTCAATTTTTTTTAAATATAGTGAAAAAAAGTTATTCTACATACAAATCATTCAAAACCTGCCTTTACTGTACATAAAATTTGTTATTAAAATCTAGACATTATACTCAAGGGTAAAACCAATTCCAAATAACACTTACGTTAGATACAACTGTAATAAATGCATGTGCTATAAGAAATGGCAAAGTTTCAGGAGTTCCATATTCAAAGCAATCCTTCATGAGAGAAAGGCCATTTTTCCCACAAAACAAACATACATAACGAAGCAAATGCAATGGTACTTCTACATCCTGAGGAAAAAAAGAAAATGTTATTTTAATACTACATCAGGAATGATTTTTATTTTATTATCAATACTGGAAAAATACTGATCATACATAAAAATAAACTCAAAAGACATAAATGGGGGTGGGGGGAACAACCACAAAATTTTCCATAAAACTGAGAATGAAAATAGGCAAAAACTTACATTCATATCACAGAATGCCCCCAATATGTTGCTTTCTTGGGTTGATATATCCTGAGTGTATCAAAAAAAGTAAATACAATTAGGTCACACTACTTAATGACAACCGTTACAAAATACAATTTTTTAAGGACTGATTTTATAAAAACTCAGATTTTGCGATTGCTTCTCATCATGAACAGTGGTATTCCTAATTGAAGCTAATATGACTGAGTTCTAAAATATATGTTAACTCTTCTCCAAATAAATATTTCTATACTATGTAGTACACATTATTTATCTTAAACAAAAATCTTTCCTTAAAGAATTGGAGTAATTCTTTTATATATATACATACATACACACACACACACACACACACACACACACGTATATATATCTTTTTTATTAGTTGTTTAGGATAATTGACTAAATGATGAACAGGACCAAAGGGAATGTACATTTTAAATGCTGATGCACATTGCCAAATTGCCCTCCAACATGGCCTTACCAGCTTATACTCTCACTAACAATGGATGAGTGTGCTTCTGGGTAGTTAAATTTTATGTATGGAAAGCACATTATAAAACAGAGAATTCCAAAGCACAGTTTCAAAACCATATTAAGTGTTTTTAGAAGAATTATTCTAGCCCTAGCCAGTTTGGTTCAGTGGATAGAGCGTCGGCCTGTGGACTGAAGGGCCCTGGGTTTGATTCTGGTCAAGGTCACATGCCTGGGTTGTGGAGTCCATCCCAAGTAGAGGGCGTGCAGGAGGCAGCTGATCAGTGATTCTCATCAATGATGTTCCTATCTCTCCCTTCCTCTCTGAAATCAGTAAAATATATATACTTACACACACACACACACACACACACACACACACACACGCACAGTTTGTCTCAGTGAATTAAGCATCAGCCTGTGGAACGAAGGGTCCTGGGTTTGATTCTGGCCAATGGCACATGCCTAGGTTGTGGGCTCAATCCCCAGTGAGGGGCATGCAGGAGGCAGCCAATCAATGATTCTCATCATTAATGTTTCTCTCTCTCTCTCTCCCTCTCCCGTCCTCTCTGAAGTCAATAAAAATTTAAGAAAAAAAACATTTAGAAAATGTATATGTAATCGGACTCACAGAAATTATTCATTTAACATCTCAAAATTAGAAACAACTTAGGTATCAATAGGATGGCTAAATAAATGGTGGCATAACTATCTAAGCTTTTTAAGCATCCTTCAAAAATATTAAGGGGAGTCCTGGCTGCCGTGGCTTAGTTAGTTGGAGCATCATCCCATACATTTTGGGTGGGTGTATATGAGAGGCAACCAATCAATGTTTAGCTCTCACATACATGTTTCTCTCTTGCTGTCTCTGAAATCAATTTAAAAAAAAAAATCCCCAGGTGGGATTATAAAAATGATCTATATATATAAAAGGCTAATATGCAAATTGCTCCGGAGTTCAACCAGGAGAGCGGGAGCTCAATCGTTATGATGTGCGCTGACCACCAGGGGGCGGCGTGGAACATGGCAGGCAACCACAGGTTGGTGACTGCTGTCCAGCCTAGACAACAGCCAGCACCAAAAGTCAGAAAGGAAGTTGGACCATAAAACACTCAAAAGTGAATGCAGCTGCATAAATGAGACACACAAAACCAGCAAAGGAATTGCCAGGCCAACCCACAGAATCATGAATAATAATAAATCACTATTGTTTTAAACCACTAATATTATGCACTGCCACGTAACTATCTCAATTTTCACTACACTTAGAAAGAAATGCCATTATCTAAATTAGAAACCTAAGATGAGTTACTAAACTCTTTAGAAGGGCTTAAAAAAATATTACTAATAGAATGAGTCAAGCCATCTTACGTTACAAAAGAAAATACTATTATTTAAAACTAGTGGCCCAGTGCACAAATTTTGTGCGCCGGGGAAGAGGGGTTCCCTCAGCCCAGCCTGCACCTTCTCACACTCTGGGACCACTGGCTACTAACCGCTCACCTGCCTGCCTGTCTGATCACCCCTAACTTCTCTCCCCTGCCGGCCTGATCTCACCCCCAACTGCCCTGCCCCCCCCACCAGCCTGATTTTGCCCCCAACTGCCCACCCCTGCTGGCCTGATCGCCCCTAACTGCCTCTGCCTCTGCCCCCCCACCATGGAAGGAAGTCGGAAATCCAGAATATGGCTGGTCTACCCGGTCTAATTAGCATATTATGTAGATTATGTAGGATAGGATTGCTTAAATGGGGGGGGGGGGGGGCGCCTTTTTCAGCAGGAGGAGATGTTCCTGGCAGACAAAAATACATAATCCCTATATCTGGACTGATAGCCAGCCAAATGCACTATACTGTCAAACGGGTCATTAAAAAATTGAACCGCTTTTTTACATCTTACACGAAACAGCTGTTGCACTTTTAAAACCTCTCCTCAGCCCCACCTTAGATTCTGCCTTAGCAGTTCACCCAGATTAGGTTCTTACTGGTCGGTTTCTATGCTAGCGTCTCCCGGTCAGAGGGACGGGGCTGCCCCGACTCAGGCTGCTGGCGTGCTGCTGGCGTGTGGGCTGAACTGCTGATCTGGGGGGGGGGGGGGGGGGGGGGATAGGGAGGGAGAGGCGTGGGTACTGGCGAGGCCAGAGAGAGGCAAGGGCTGATCAGCAGCTGCACAGAGGCTGCTGATCAGACCCTGCTTCTCACTCCAGGCCTCACCAGCAGCCAAGGCAGCTGCTGATCAGCCCTGCCTCCCCCCCCCCCCCACCCAAGTCAGCAGTTCCGCCCACTCGCCAGTCCCCGCCCACCTGTGCCTGCTGCGCACGCAGCCTAGCATTTGGTCGTCCCTTCGGTCGTTTTGGACATTACAAACCCTGGCTCTTTATATATAGAGACTAATAGTTACTTTTTTGACTAAGACCATTTCAAATTCTGTTACCTAGACCTCTAAAAATGAAATTCAAAATTCTATGTGCTTCTTTTTCCCAATCATTATCTTTTGAAAGACTAACAATAGAGCATAGATCCACATCAGCAAAATATTTAGATCATCGATGAACAGTTCAATTTTTATGACTGCAATGTATATATCCTTCCTTAATAGGAATATGAACAAATGTTCAATATAAGTTATTACAGGAACAGTTTAAAGAAAACTGGAATTATTTTTATAATAGTAATTTTTATATATTTTCCCATCAATAACTGTCTTTATATTCATAACTTAGAAACTGACAACTATATACTAACATAGTATTACTTAAAATTCACAATACTTATTTTTACATACCTCTATAGTAGGATGAGTATTATGCTTATAAGCAGTATATAAGGGAAATTGAATTTGAAAAATTTTTGCCACACATAGTAAGAGTTTTTCCTTCTCATCTGTACTCCATAAACTAAAAGGATCAGAACACTCCTCAGTCACATTACAAATTCTTGTAGAGTTCGATTTTTTTTCTATTGATTTTTGCCTTTCTGTACTTCCTTCATTACACTCTCTTTCTATATTCAGTGGTTCTTCTGCTTGATTACTCTCATCTTGCCACGTGGAATCTATGTTAATAGTAGTACAATGTTTACAAAGCTGGTCCCGGAGCACTTGAACTTGGGCAATCACTAAGTTAATAAGTGCACACACTACTTGGTTAAAAATCTCCAAATGCTTATATTCCTTGAAGCAGCATAGACATTGCCTGTAAGGGGAAAAAAATAAATTCATCAATACTTCCTAGAGAAGTAACAATTATATATAACAATATAAAAAATTAAGCAAATACTAAAATACATTTTTCTAAATGGTTTCTATTTCCTCCTTCCTGATTAAGTAGCACCATAATAACTTTAGATAGCGTAACATCGAAAACTGGTACTTTAGCCCTAACCGGTTTGGCTCAGTGGATAGAGCATCGGCCTGCGGACTCAGGGGTCCCAGGTTCAATTCCGGTTAAGGGCATGTACCTTGGTTGCGGGCACATAACCAGTTGGGGGGTATGCAGGAGGCAACTGATTTGATGTTTCTAACTATCCCTCACCCTTCCTCTCTGTAAAAAATCAATAAAATATATTTTTTAAAAAAACAAAAAACTGGTACTTTAGTTAATAAAAAGTCACCGTATTAAGTGGACAGCTATCATCTCAATTTTATGTAGGCATTTACCTGTCCTTCTATACAAAGAACTATTTAAGCATAAGAATTGTGGCAAATATTTTTGCTTCTCTGAGAACCAAGTACATTTTATGCTCAGCAAATAACAGGAAAACAGGTTATAATAATATGCCTTATTAGTAAAGCTGCTTATTTTACAAAAGTGGTTTTGTTGTCAATTTTAAAGCCCACATTTTAAAATTAATAATTTGCTTGAAGTCTACTTGGGAGGAGCATTCCTACCCTATTTGGTAGAGCAAGAGTTTAGGAACATCGCACACACACACACACACACACAAAACAACATATAAAAATAAATGTAAACAATGAGTCAGTAATTAATATACTTGTCTAATTTTTTTAGACAAGTTTAGTTAGCACAATGCCTAGCATATTGTAAATAATCAAAGGGGTCTGTTGAATCAACAAGTGATACACAATAGGTTATAATAATTACATCCAATAATGAATGACAGTTAAGTAACTATTATAATTTTCACCTAGTTATATTATCAAAACATCTATATTGTAGTCCAAATAGATCACCAACTCCTTGTGTGACCATGTAGAAATAATCCCATTTCTTCAAGTGTAGCAGATTTAAAGTATGGCCACATACTCTTCCCTTTAAAGAGTGAAGGCCAATTTTCCTCCCCTTGAATATGGACCAGATTTAATGACTGGCTTCTTCTAAAGAATGGAATGTGGCAGAAATAACAGTGTATGACATCTGTGAGTAGGTCATAAAAGACATTGCCACTTCTGCCTTGCTCTCTTTTGATCACTCACTCTGTGGGAAGCCAGCTATCATGTTGTGAGACACTCAA
Organism: Myotis daubentonii; assembly: GCF_963259705.1. Lineage (NCBI taxonomy): Eukaryota > Metazoa > Chordata > Mammalia > Chiroptera > Vespertilionidae > Myotis > Myotis daubentonii. The sequence continues at coordinate 44,867,721 of NC_081851.1, read as the reverse complement.
AGAGTGAAGAGGTCTACATAAGAAAAATACTGAGGTATCACATTAACAACAGGTTACAACTTGCCAATCATGAAAGTGAGCCCATCTGGAATATGCTCCAGCCCCACATAAGGTTGAGGTGACTAACCTGACCAACATCTTGAGTATAACTTTATGGGAAATCCAAGCCAGATCTGACTAGTTAAAACCACTCCCAAATTCCTATCCATAGAAACTGTGAGGATAATGTTTATTATTGCCTTAAAACACTACTTTTGGAGTAATCTACTACACAGAAAAAGCTAAATGACACATCATGCCTATTTTATCAGTAGCAAATGAAAGGGATTTTCCTTCTAAGGCCTCCTCCAGTTTTAAAATTCTATAATATTGCAATTTGTATAAGAAAAATAAAGTTTTTTCCTGAAGTATAGCGTCTTCCTTTAGGTTTAGAAAAACCAAGTTCAAAGGACCATACCTTTGAATACGTTTCTTTTGTGAAAATATTCTAAACTGCCCTCCCCCACAAAAAATCTTGAAGTCAGATTTGGGTTAAGGAAGCCAAAAGGCCAGTCAATTTTACCATAAAAATTCATTGTCAGGAAATGAGCATTAAACTGCTTGATAACTGACTGTGGAATCAATCTTAAAAAACAAAAATGAGACCGGCCAGCATGGTTCAGTGGTTGAGGACCAACCCATAAACCAGGAGGTCACGGTTCAATTGCCAATCAGGGCACATGCCCAGGTTGGGGGCTCAATCTCCCAGTGGAGGATGTGCACGAGGCAGCCAATCAATGATTATTTCTCATCATTGATGCTTCTATCTCTCTCTCCCTCTCCCTTACTCTCTGAAATTAATAAAACTATATATATATATTTTAATTTCAAAGGAAGTAGATAAAATGCAGAAAGAAAAGAAGTGAAATAAAAGGTTTCAAGCAAGGGTGAGTGCTCAACCACTGAAGCACACCAGCCAGGCTTTCAGTGCCCTCTCTTAACCATGGAGGGACAGAAAAGGATAATAAGACTTTCCAGGAAAAACTTCAACACCAAAGCCAGATCAGAACAAGCAGTAAAAAGAAATTCAGCCCAGTTGCTGTGGCTCAGTGGCTGAACGTTGACCTATGAACCAGGAGGACATTATTTGATTCCAGGTCAGGGCACATGCCCAGACTGCAGGCTTGATCCCCAGTGTAGGGCTTGCAGGAGACAGCAGATCAATGATTTCTTCTCACCATTGATATTTCTCTCTCTCTCTCCCTCTCCCTTACTCTCTGAAATCAATAAAAATATGTATTTTTTTTAATTTCAAAGGAAGTAGATAAAATGCATAAAGAAAAAAGTGAAATAAAAGACTTTAATTAATTTATATCCTGAGACATAAAAGATAATGGGTTGCTGAAACAAAAGATTAATGCATTCAAATTACAAAACAGAGCCCTTTAATGTGTACAAATATATACTAGAGGCCCAATGCACAAAATTCGTGCAAGCGTAGGCCTTCCTTCCCCCAGCTGCCAGCACCGGTTTCCCTCTGGCACCAGGGACTCAGGCTTCCCTCGCAGCCCTGGCTTCATTCAGAATGTCATCTGGAAGGACGTTCAGTGTTATTAGCATATTACGCTTTTATTATTATAGATAGCTTTTGCACATACAACGTTCACAATTTAATAATAAATTAAAATTATAGCAATTTGTAAAATTCAACACAAAGTTCAGAAGGTAAAACTAAAGAAACCTCTCTGAAAGTCGACAAAGAAAGACAATGGGAAGAATGGGAAGGAAAAGAGGTAAAATCAGCTGACTAATATAATTCTAAGAAGACACAGTAAAAAATCTAGATGTGAGGAAATTATGACATTATTTTAATTTCAGAACTTAAAAGCCCACCAAAACACATATCATGAAATTCCTGAAATAAAGGAGGGGCAAAGATCCTAAAAGCTTTCAGGGAGAGTGAAGAATGACAAGGAAAAGCTCAGGAATAAAAATAGCTAGTACTTCTTCAAAGCAATATTGGAATCCAGAATACAATGCAGCAATATTTTCAAAGTCCTGACAGAAAAAAATCTTCCATCTAGGTATCTGTATCCAACAAGTTGTCAATAAAAATAAGGGTAGAACACACACTTTGAGGCCTTGAAAGCTCTAAAAATATATGTTTCCCATGCACTCTTCTCAGAAAAAAACAAAGAAGTAAACCAATAGATCTGACAACATGGAATCCCAGAAACTGGAGATCCAGAACAACAGAAAAGCAAATGAAATTTCAAAGGTGATGTGAAGAGAAGAAAGCTGTTTAGTAATCCTAGTAAGAAATCAATACAGATTGGAATAGGAAAGGCCAAAGAAGACTGGGGAGATCAGAGAAAAGAAGAAAATAGATCATTTAGTGATTTATAAAAATGTAAAAATTAGTACTAAGAAAAGTTAGAGAGTGTGGGAAGAATTAGTGATCCAAACCCAGAAAATTAATCAAATGAAAAAAACAGTAAACTCTAGGAAACCAAAGAAATGACAACAGATAAATAAGAATTTATATCATGTTAAGATATAAAATGAACCCAAAAACCATTATTGGCTCCTCACTGAGCAGTATTTTTATTTTTTTAACTACCCTGAGAACTAATATAACTTTACTGAAAGGATAAGGAAGAGTAAGGGTGACCTCTTTATATATAAGAAAAGGAATATCATAATTATACCAAAAATTGATAGATGAAGTCATCCTATCTAATAATAGACAAACATGGTAATTAACCGTACCTTCGCTACACTTCCCATTGGCTGATCAGGGTGATATGCAAATTAACTGCCAATTAAGATGGCAGTTAACCTGCAACAAAGATGGCGGCTAATTTGCATACTGCAGGCGGATCCCTCTGTGCAGCTGTGCAGCCCAAGGTGAGATCCTGGCCTGCCGTGTCTTGGGCGGGGTGGGCGGGGCGAGCGGCAGCGTGATCAGAGCTGCTGTCCACCCCAGCCCGGGATAGGGGCCTGCTGTGTCTTGGATAGGGCAGGTGGGGCAAGCAGCAGCATGTCCGAGCTGTTGTCTGCCCCAGCGAAAAGATCTGAGCCTGCCGTGTCTAGGGCGGGGTGGGCGGGGCAAGCGGCAGCATGATCTGTGAGAGGACACAGGTTGAGCTGAGGGACCCCCCTTCCCTGCCAGTGCACAAATTCTACTACCTTCTACTACCAAACTAATAGACAAACATGGTAATTTATCATACCTTCACCAAGTCTCCCATTGGCTAATCAGTGTGATATGCAAATTAACCAACAAAGATGGCGGCTAATTTGCATACTGTAGGCAGGGTGGGACAGCGCCATCCCACCTGCCCTGCCGTCATCCGGGCCTACTATCTGCAACCCAGGGCAGCAGATGTCCCGTATGCGACCCAGCCTGGAGCGGCGGGCGGGGCAGCGAAGGCTTGAAGACGGCTCCGGCAAGAGCGAACGCCTGGATCCCGGGTGCGGGAGGAAAACCGGTGCCAGCAGCCAGGGGAAGGGAAAGCCTATTGCACGAATCTTTTCATGCAAAATGCCTCTAGTGCCAAAATAATGTTTTAGAATATAAAGGTTAATATCAAAACCAACATCTGAAAGAGTTGAAAATAAAAATGGGGCTGAGGAAATAGGAAAATATTGACTTTTTTTAAAAGACAGGCTTTTCCTATCAATTTATACACCAATTACTTTGCATTTATATACCATATCATTCATACCCTTCCACTATCTGAGCTTATGTTATTCTCAATCCTACCCCTATTTTTATCATCCTAAAATCAACCAGCCTATACTTAAGAGTTATATTCTGCCCACCTAGGTGGAGTATGCTTACATTTTAAAATGTGCAATGAGCCCTAGCTTGTTTGACTCAGTGGATAGAGCATCAGCCTGTGGATTGAAGGGTCTGGGGTCTGATTCCCTCCAAGAACACAGGTCCTGGTTGCAGGATCGATCCCCAGTAGGGGGTGTGCAGGAGGCATCCAATCAATGATTTCCTCTCATCATTGATGTTTCTCCCTCTCTCTTCCTCCCCCTTCCTCTCTGAAATTAATAAAGACATATTTTTTAAAAATGAGTAATAAAAATTTCTAAATGCCTACCATAATATATATAGCTTAAATTAATAAAATGAAAAAATAGTAACTAAACAATCAAAACAAACCTACATATCAAAATTAAATTATTTTTAATCTGCATTCTATAATTCCATCTAACAACAAATATCCTAACGGATACCCATGGCCGTTGGCTCATTTTATTGGAGCACTGTCCCATGCACCAAAAGTTTGCAAGTTCAATTCCTGGTCAGGGCACATGCCTAGGTTGTATGTTCAATCCCTAGTCAGGCACATTAAAGAGGTAGCCAATCAATGTTTCTCTCTCTCATGCATGTTTCTCTCTTGCTCTCTCTAAAAATCAATAAAAACATCTCCTCGGTTGAGGATTTAAAAATTTAGTTTAACCCTAGCCGACTTGGCTCAGTGGATAGAGCGTCAGCCTGCGGACTGAGGGGTCCCAGGTTCGATTCCAGCCAAGGACACATGCCTGGGTTGCAGGCTCGATCGCCAGTAGGGGGCATACAGGAGGCAGTCAATCAATGATTCTCTCTCATCATTGATGTGTCCATCTCTCTCTCCTTCTCCCTTCCTCTCTGAAATCAATAAAGAAATATATTAAAAAAAAAAAAAAAAACACCTATTTTTGCCCTAACTGGTTTGGCTCAGTGGATAGAGTGTCGGCCTGTGGAGTGAAGGGTCCTAGGTTCGAATCTGGTCAAGGGCATGTACCTTGGTGGCGGGCACATCCCCAGTAGGGGTTGTGCAGGAGGCAGCTGATCGATGTTTCTCTCTTATTGATGTTTCTAACTCTCTATCCCTCTCCCTTCCTCTCTGTAATAAATCAATAAAATATATTTTTTAAAAAATAAAAATTTAGTTTAATTTTAATCTATATCTACACTAATAAAAGAGAAACATGGTAATTGGCGTACGACCGCTACCCTTTTCATTGGCTAATCAGCGAGATATGCAAATTAACTGTCAGCCAAGATGGGGGGGGGGGGGCAGCCAGGCAGCTTGAAACTAACATGAGGCTTGGTTGCCCCAGTGACGGAGGAAACTAACGTTCCCCGCCTGCGACTGCAGGCCTCTGAGCCTGCAGTTTAAGAAACTATGTAACAGATACCACCAGACTTCAGCCAGCAGGATGGCAACATTGTAAGCAAAAGCCAGAAACTACTTTCAGCCGTGCGGAGGCCTAAGAGCTGGAGCCAAGCCTCAAGGTAAAGCTGGCCCAGAATAAAAAAAAAAAAAAGAAAAGAAAAAAAGGTGCGGTTGGGAGCTTCAGTCACCCCCAGCCTGAAAACAGCCCTCAGCCCCTCACCCAGACTGGCCAGGCACCCCAGTGGTGACCCCTACCCTGAAGGGTGTGTGACCAGCTGAAAACAGCCATCATCCCCTCACCCAAGCTGGCCAGGCACCCCAGTGGGGACCCCCACCCTGATCCAGGACACCCTTCAGGGCAAACCAGCCGGCACCCACCCATGCACCAGGCCTCTACCCTATGCAGTAAAAGGGTAATATGCCTCCCAGCACTGGGATCAGCGGAGCCATGAGGCCTCCCGGCACCGGGATCAGCGTGACAGGGGGCAGCACCCAAATCCCCTGATCGTTCTATGGCTCTGTGTGTGACAGGGGGCGGGGCCACAACCTCCCTATCCACCCTGCTCTGTTCATGACAGGGGAAGGTGCCCCACCCCCCTGAGCAGCCCTGCTCTGTGCCTGATAGGGGGGAGCTCCAGACCCCCCCCCCCACGGGCTCTGCTCTGTGTGTGACGGGGCAGAGCCATAACCTCCCCATCGGCCCTGCCCTGAGTGTGACAGTGGCGGCGCCCCAACCCCCTGATCGGCCCTGCTCTGTGGGTGATAGAGGGCGGGGCCCCACCTCCTGATTGGCCCTGCTCTGTGCGTGACAGGGTACAGAGCCCCAACCCCCCTGATGGGAACTGCTCTGTGAGTGACAGGGGGCAGTGTCCCTACCCCCCGATTGGCCCTGCTCTGTGCATGACAGGGGGTGGCGCCGCAACCTCCCCATCGACCCTGCCTTGAGTGTGACAGGGAGCGGTGCCCCAACCCCCCAATCGGCCCTACCCTGAGCGTGACCGAGGGTGGCATCGCAACCTCCCAATCTCCCTGCACTGTACATGACAGGGGGCGGCGCCCCAACCCCCGAATCGGTCCTGCTCTGAGCACGACCAGGGGCTGCACATAGGGATTGGGCCTGCCCTCTGCCACCCGGGAGCAGGCCTAAACCAGCAGGTCGTTATCTCCCGAAGGGTCCCAGACTGCCTTCAAGAGGGCACAGGCCGGGCTGAGGGACCCCCCCCCCCGAGTGCACAAATTTTTGTGCACCGGGCCTCTAGTTATATACATAAAAGGCTAATATACAAAGTGTCCCCTCAGGAGTTCGACCAGGAGTTCTATCACTCACTATGACATGCGCTGACCACCAGGGGGCGGCATGGAACAAAGGAAGGCCCTGGCCAGCAACCAGGGAAGGAAGGCCCCAGCTGGAAGTCCCCGATCGGCCTCGATCACTGGCCAGGCCTAGGGATCCTACCCATGCACAAATTTCATGCACCGGACCTCTAGTTTAAAAATAAAAAACACTGGATCTAACGTTTTCCCTGGCGTGGTACAGCTGAATACATGCAAGTACTATTGATCCACAGAAGTCAACCTCAATAAAAGTTATTTTATTTATGAGCTAATTTCTGAAAAACACTATTTTAAAGAGTCAATATCAATATACCACTGGTCAAATTTTTTAATGCCAAAATGAAAGTTAGATCCTTAAGCAATGGAGAACACACATTAACCTATGCAAAAGCAACAGCTTCCAAAACTGTTTTAAAAAATAAAGTTTAGCCCAGCAGGTGGTTCAGTGGTTGAGCATTGAACCATGAACAAAAAGGTCATTGGTTCGATTCCCAGTCAGGACATATGTCTGAGTTGGGAGCCTGATCCTCAGTGGGGGCCATGCAGGAGGCAGCCAATGTTTCTTTCTCATTGATGTTTCTCTCTCCCTCTCTCAAGTTCTCCTTTCCTGTCTAAAAATCAATAGACATCCTATCTAATAATAGAGAAACATGGTAATTAACTGTAACTTCACTACCTTCCCATTGTCTAATCAGCAGGATATGCAAATTACCTGCCAACCAAGATGGCGTCCAGCAGCCACACAGCTGAAGTCAAGCAGGAGGCTTGCTTGCTCCAGTAATGGAGGAAGTCATCGATCCCCGCCTGCCGCACTCAGTGGCAGCAAGCTCCGGATGCAACAATGTTGCAATTATAGAAGCTAAACAAACCCCAGGTACCTGCTTTCAGCCAGCGGGGCCTCACAGCTTAGAGTGGCCAGTGATGGCAACAGAGTTTCAATTATAGAAGCTAAACAAACCCAGATACCTGATTTCAGCTGGCAATGGCCTCAGAGCTGGAGCAGGCTCTAAGCTCCAGTGACAGCTATAGAAGGTAAATAAATCCCAGAATAAAACAAAAAGAATAAAAATAAGAGGCTGGGAGCTTCAGTAGCCCACCAGCCTGAAAACAGCCCTCAGCCCCTCATCCAGGCTGGCCAGGCACCCCAGTGGGGACCCCCACCCTGAAAGGGGTGTGACCAGCTGCAAACAGCCATCAGCCCATCATCCAGGCTGGCCAGGCACCCCAGTGGGGACCCCCAACCTGACCCGGATCACCCTTCTGGGCAAACCAGCCGGCCCCCACCCGTGCATCAGGCCTCTATCTTATATAGTAAAAGGGTAATATGCAAACTGACCCTAACAGCAGAAAGACTGGGAATGACTGGTCACTATGACACACACTGACCACCAGGGAGCAGACGCTCAATGCAGGAGCTGCCCTCTGGTGGTCAGGGCGCTCTCACATGGGAGGAGCTCTGCTCAGCCACAAGCCAGGCTGACGGCTGCCAGTACAGCAGTGGTGGTGGGAGCCTCTCCCACCTCCTCAGCAGTGCTAAGGGTGTCCGACTGCAGCTTAGGTCTGCTTCCCACTGCCAAATGGACATCCCCCAAGGGCTGCCGGGCTGCCAGAGGGATGTCTGATTGCCATCTTAGGCCCAATCCCCTGGGGAGCAGGCCGAAGCCATCAAGTGGTCACCGCCGAGGGGGTCCCAGACTGTGAGAGGGCACAGGCCGGGCTGAAGGACCCCCCTAGCCCCGAGTGCACAAATTTTTGTGCACTGGGCCTCTAGTATTAAATAAAATAAAATGAAAATTTTATTAGAACAATGAAAAATAAAAGCAGTAGCCTCAAACACTTAAGGACAAATGACAGGTATGAATGTTATAATTAATATAAAGATCGGACAGAACCTCATCTTAGCCAGGACCCAGAATTCTTTTAGAAGAGAATTTTTGAAATAGTTAAAAAGTAGATAAGAGACAACAAAGAGCCTTGACTGCCTGCTAAGGAAAATAAAATTTACAAGATATAAACCTAAGCCTGTTTTATAATAAGCACTGAACAAGTAAAAAAAAAAAAACTAGCAACACTTCCAACATGAAGGATTATGCCTTATGTTATCAATGAATTTGTCAACCATGATATTCCTTTCAGACCCTTGTACGCTCTTTTGTATATTCAGTTTATTCCCATAATCTGCTCTTCCCATTCTCTGAATTAGTTTTCCTTTCATACAATTCCCAATTACCATATTAATAAAATTAAATAATGATAATCTGTTAACAGTTAAACCAACATACATAACTTTCCTGATCTTGCAAACAAGACAAAGGTGTGGCAGTTGTATGACTACTATACAGTAATTAACTTTAATATGTTTTTATTAATTTCACAGAGAGAGAAACATCAACTTGATCAGCTGCCTCCTGCACGGCCCACAATCTGGATATGTGTCCTGACGGGGAATCACACCAGAGAACTCCTGGTGCAAAGGTCGATGGTGAATCAAAACAGTGACCTCCTGGTGCATGGTTCAACCAGTCAGCCACATTGACTGGGCTGCTATACAATAATGTAAAATGATAACATAAATATTTGATGACATGCAGAGACTGATCACAGTAGACTATATGTGAAAAATCAGATTATCCAACAGACATGTAATAAAATCACATTTTGTAAAATTTTAAACTGTACTGTTCACAATCTCATACCTAGGTTAGACAAAACAAAAAAAAAAGTTTTTACTCTGGATGGCAGCATGCTTTTTCAAACTCTGATTTCCTGTATTTTTCTGATTTTTATAAGTGTATCTTTTAAACAGGAGTTTATATCTTTTAAAAAGAATATAAAATATTAAAATGTTTGTGATGCTTATAAGTTATTAAATTCTTATTAACATACTGGTTTTTTGTTTTCTTTTTGTTTTTCATTGATTTTTTACAGAGAGAAAGAGAGAGGGATAGTTAGAAACATCAATGAGAGAGAAACATCGATCAGCTGCCTCCTGCACACCTCCTACTGGGGATGTGCCCGCAACCAAGGTACATGCCCTTGACCAGAATCGAACCTGGGACCTTTCAGTCCACAGGCCGACACTCTATCCACTGAGCCAAACTGGTTTGGCTTAACATACTGTTTTTAAACAAAAATTATTTTACCTATATTCAATACATTAAAAATATTATCCTTGACCACTGATAATCTTATGAAAGCTGTTATCACTTTCCTCCCAGAAAACCTATAAAGAACATTTTATATCAAATGCCATGGGTTCATTAATGCACTAAGGTATATTTACGGGCTTCCACTGTCATGGGCCCCCAAATTTAAAATCACATTTGTAGAATAACTGCTTTGTGAGTAGCCATTTACTCACGATCCTCTATAATAAAAGCATAATATGCATTGTCCCCTTGACCAGGAGTTTGACCATGCGCTGACCACCAGGGGGCGGCATGGAACATGGTGGGCATTGACGACACGGCATTGGCAGCAGGCGGCAGTGGAGGTGCTGCCAGCCCCAATGGGCCCCAGTGAGAGCAGGTCCATGGCGGGATGGTGGAGCAGATGAGCAGGCAGTGGCAAGACAAGGCAGGTGAAAGCAGGACCCAATCACCCCATTGATCGTCCTGCAGATGGCAACCAGCAGCAGCGGCAGGAGACAGGGCTGCTGCCTGGCTCCCAGACACCAAGGGAGCCAAGTGGGAGCCCAACCACCCCGACGATTGCCCCGCAGATGGTGACCAGTGCTTCAATCACCAGCCAGGCCTATGGCCTGCACCCATGCCTTAATTTCGTGCACCAGGCTTTTAGTCTTAATATAGGCAACAATATTTTTCTGATGCCCAAAAAAGAATCTGGGTGATATAGGTGGGAATAAGGACAGGAGAATAGGCAAAAAATTTTACCACAAAGCACTGTGATCCAACTGACTATTTTATTATCTCTCTTCTATCAGCATGATAGAATGTAACCATCTGCTTTTTGGTACTTTTTACTACCAGCTAAAAACTTTTCATAACTTATCATGTAAGTAGAATTATAAACATTACAAACTGTGTTTTCATTTTCAGTTCAACTTCTCACGCTTTAGCTATGTACTCTTCAATATATATTTCATTTCCTAAAATAAACGTTAATAGTTTTAACTAAAATACATGGTTTATTATTAAGTTCGTCAGATACCATGCTAAGCACTTTGTTTCTTTACAACCTAAGATAGTATTTGCTTTATTATTACCATTTCACAAATGGGGAGGAGCTTACACCTTTCAGAAGCTATTTAATTTGTCATAATCATCCAGTACACATGTGATAAAGGAGGACTGGAATCCACATCTATGTAGCTCCAAAGCCATACTCTTAACCACTACATGCTGGAGCAGAATGAGATAAAGGCAGAGAGCATCTCTAACAGTTTGGGACAAACACTTTGATATTCTAATGAAACCTACAAATTAATGTCTAAAATTGTGCATATCAAAATTTCCTTTATAATTCCTATCCATAGACTTCAGGCTAAAAATTCCTGATACAGGGATTAAGAGTAAACATCTAAGATAAAAGTGGACTACAGCCCTGACCGGTTTGGCTCAGTGGATAGAGCGTCGGCCTGTGGACTGAAGGGTCCCAGGTTCGAGTCTGGTCAAGGGCATGTACCTTGGCTGTGGGCACATCCCCAGTGGGGGGTGTGCAGGAGGCAGCTGATCGATGTTTCTCTCTCATCAATGTTTCTAACTCTCTATCCCTCTCCCTTCCTTTCTGTAAAAAATCAATAAAATATATTTTTTTAAAAAGTGGACTACAAATGCAAGAATGTAACTCCTACCCAGCTCCACCAATAATCAGAAGTGAGATGTTAGTAAAATATCATTTCTCTGAATTTCATTTTTATTTAGTGGCACACTATAAATCGTGAAATTAAAAGTATGGTTTTATCCTAGTATCACATGTTGCCACCTAAATATAGTTACAAAAAATTTAAAATTCTGACTCAAATAATGACATTTCAAATCCTTTTGCTATTAATGTGAATTGTAATGCATTAATATGTTAGTATCATAAGATATCCAATCATCTATTTTACCCATAATGAAAGGAACAACAACCATTGCTAAACTTAAGTCAAAAAAAATTTCAGGTTGAGACTCAGAAGAAATGCCAATAGTGACAACACATAAATTTCAAATAACGAAAATCTACAATCTTTTTTTCTAATTTTATTGAAAAAAGGGAAAAAAGATGGAAAAGGTATTTTTTGCACAGGAAATGCTTTTTTGAAATTAAACTATTCTGATAAACTATCATCAGCTACTCCGTGTGCTTCAGAATGCTCATTTATGTTATCACTGCAGTTAATATGTTCATTAATCATTGCACACACAGTACCTCAAATATCCTCTACCCATAAAAATTTTAGAAGGACCAAGAAGTTTAAACAGGATAGGCACACAAGAGAAAACAATATTTAGCCATAACCAACTAAAATCATGTCGAACAAAAATTTGCAAATACTTGAAACAAAGTTTGGTTGTTTTAAGTATTGTGTTCCCTAAAGTTTTATTCTCTATATTTTTCATTATATGTATTATTTTTAAATGGATCTAGTATACATAATTGGAAAGGAACAAATAGCAAGTGGCTTCCAGAAGGGTCAAAGTGTCATCTATCACATTAGTGATTTTTTTTAAAGGATTAAGTTTGTTATAGGTCTTTAGCTATGCCATAACAATTTTTTAACATCTCAAAATAATTTTTAGAATTTTGACCACATCCACATGTGTTAATAATGAAAAAGGGGGTTAAAGAAAAAATGAGTTTTTATTTTTAATGTTTTAAAAACAAAACGATAAATGAATAAGAAAGAAGATACTTATTAAATATTGATAAATTGTCATTTTATGACTAAAGGTATATAACACAACATCCTAAAAGGAAAACTTCATGACAAAGCAAATTTAAAATACAAATCACAAAGTCATCTTCAACATACTTAAGAATACATACCTCTGTGTCCAGGAATTGATGTAAGCAAATATTCTGAGAGTATGTTCCTTTCTGAGCTGCAGTCCATCACCACCTTCTATATCTGATACTAAAATAAAGTAGAAAAGAAAATTTTTAATTATGAATAAATAATGCTAAACCAATGTTAAAGCCAATATTTCATTTTTTTTAAAAAAAGCCTAGATTTTTAGAAATGTAAATATTTCAGGTGACTTTTTATTTTTTGCTTTCACCAAATAAATCTTGGTTTGTTTATGTAATTATTGACTAATTTGAGCTTAAGAGATTTTTAATATATGTAATTCTGAGCGGAAAAAAAAAGAAGACATTTTGCAATTATTCTGGTATTGTCTCTCAACTTCAAATCCACCCTTCAGTTCTGTTTTGTGATGCTGGGGCTAGGACTCTTACAAGTTACATTTTTCATTTCCAACTGGCTTCCTGTTAAGATCTTCCTCCAGTGCCTACACAACACTAGAAAAAGACTGGAAGGTAGAAAGAGACCAAGGACTCTTTAGCTTGCTATATCTGAAAGCAACACTCAGCAGCAGCATTGATTCCAGTCAGGCTCCAGCTTCTAAGAACCTATCTCATGGTACCACTCTCTTAGAAGTACCAGGATTAGGCAGGCCGCATCCCTTCCCTGGAGTCCTAGACAACCCTCTTTCCTTTGTTTCTCCAGCCTTAGGGGAGAATGGATGTTTCCTGCAGGCATCATCATTGTTGTCATCATCATTTCTGGATGTTCTCTGGGTTCCTTTGCTCTTTAAACCTTCAACATCTATTTAATTATTTCTCTTTACTAAATTCCCTCTTCAATTCCCTGACATATTGGCATTTCATATACAATATGTACTACTATTACTATTACTACTACTACTACTACTACTACTACAACAAAAGGAACCTAAAGTTAAATCTAATAGCCCAGTAAAGTCTTTTAAAGTACAATGTTTGTATAAAATCAGAGATCAGCCCAGCTGGCGTGGCTCAGTGGTTGAGCATCAACCTGTGAACCAGGAGGTCATGGGTCTGATTCCCAGTCAGGGCACATGCCCAGGTGTGGGCTCGATCCCCAGTGGGGAGCATGCAGGAGGCAGCCAATCAATGATTCTCTTTCATCGTTGATGTTTCTACCTCTCCCTCCCTTTCCCTTCCTGTCTGAAATCAATAAAAATATATATTTTTTTTAAATTCAGAGATCAGCAAAATGTTCTATAAAGGGCCAGAAAGGGAATATTTTAGGTCTGCAGGCCACCAAGTCTCTTTCACAACTACGCAGCTCTGCCACTGTATCTTGAAAGCAGTGACAGACAATATGTAACAAATAAATGAGTATGGCCATGTTACAAAAAGACCAACTGGCCAGGTTTGCATGATGGGCATAGTTTGACAACTTCATGTTAAACAAAGTCCAAGATAACAAAACGCATGGCATTTAAATCTCCACTGTGTCTAGAAGTCATCATATATCTACATATATGAAAGCCTAAGCAACAGAACGACAGAATGACCGGTCACTATGATGCGCACTGACCACCAGGGGGAAGACGCTCAATGCAGAAGCTGCCCCCTGGTGGTCAGTGCACTCCCACAGCCACCTCCTGCAGCCCCTCCCCCCAGCAGGCCAACCTCCCACAGCCCCTCCCCCCTCACTGGAGGGCCCCAATGGCCCCAATTGGTCCCTCTCGCCCCCCCCCCCCCGCCTGCCAGTCAACCTCCCAAGACCCCTCCCTCCAGCCAACCTCCTATAGCCCCAATCGCCAACCAGGCCGAGGGACCCCACCTGTGCACAAATTCATGCACCAGGCCTCTAGTACATTAATATTTGTTGAGCACTATGTATGCCATAGACAATAATGAATGAAATAGCAACAATCCCCACCCCATGGAACTTAGTCTAGCCAAGAAAAGGAAGAACATGAAGATGTAAATAAATAATACTCATACATATTGTGATAAATACCAATAAGAAATCAACAAGGCTATTATTATGTACCAAATAAGCATAACCCACCTTAAAATGGGAAGTCAGGAAGAAAATCTCTGAAGAGGTTATTTTTAGACAAAGACTAGAATGTTAAGAATTCAGACATTAAAACGAGTAAAAGAGAGAGATTAAAGCATTCTAGGTAAAGTTGATGTTTAAAGAGAATCTCCAGGATAATAGGAAGATACAAGGAAGAACACTGTGCACAGACCCCAAGAACACTTGTGGCTCAATGGTTGAACGTCGACCTATGAATGAGGAGGTAATGGATCAATTCCCAGATGGAACATATGCCCAGGTTGTAGACTCGATCCCCATGTGAGGCGTCCAAGAGGCAGCCGATCAATGACTCTCATTATTGATTTTTATATCTCTCCCTCTCCCTTTCACTCTGATTTGCTTTCCCTAAGCTGGTGCTGAATTTTTAAGTTTGTGTGCTTTTTAATCAATAAAAAATATTTTTTTTTTAAAAAAGACAGGAGAAAGAGAATAAAAGGGCTCTAAGTAAGATGGTTCTGCAATGGGGGAAATAAACATAATTTACATTTGATTTATCTAAAAACGAGTTTTACTCTTTTAGAGGAATTATAATAAATGCTGACAGAAACTCAACACACATGCATATTAAACTTGGCAACTACTAAATATAGGGATGAAAGAAATGATGTAAGTCAAAAAGTGTAACTACAATATACTGCCTGGCTTAGCAGTGAATAATATTTACATAGTCCCAGTAACAAATACACAGTATTAATTCAAAAACAATTGGAAAGGCATGGCAAGAGTAAAAAAAACAACAACAGCTAATCCTCTTCCTTCCATAGAAGTCAAAAGACCAATAGACCTTCCATAGGAGGAAGTCAAGAGTTGAAAATATGTATCAAGAAATAACAATATGATTGATCATTTAAACCAGTGACTTTCAGCCTTTTTCATCTCATGGCACACATAAACTACTAAAATTCTGTGGCACACCAAAAAACATACAATATTTTTTGCCAATCTGACAAAAAATAGTTGTAATTGTGATTCATTCACACCTGAAGGCTATTGTGTTGGCTGTTCTCATTTTTTCTTTGACAATCTAAGAGAAAAAAGGTTGGCTCCCCTGACTAGTCAGGTTTTAAAAATTCTTGCAACACACTGGTTGAAAAGCACTGATGTAGACACAGTCCCATCGATGGCTGGCACCAGCGGTGCACGCCTAAGAACAACATGAGCAAGCCTTTGCAGACAGCTACTGGGTAGGTACAGAAAGGGTCCCAACTCTAGGGAAGTGGGAAAAAGCACACAAACTTAAAAATTCAGCACCAGCTTAGGGAAAGCAAATCAGAGGCTGCCAGAACTAACCCAGCTTTGCATGATCTAGAGAAGGCATACAATCTTAAGAATTCCCTCCAAGGGTGTATAAGCAATGAGGAGGTATATCCATAGAAAAGACTGAAAAAGCCTCAATCCCTAACAGAGCTGAGACAAGGTATATCTTTCTCGAAGTCAATCAGTAAGGTGACTAATATTCAGATATAAAAACAGCAACTCAAGACTTCAAGGAATATGAAAAAAAATCAAAGAACCTAGACCACAAAAAAAAAACAGTAATTTTTTAGTAACTAACCCCAAAGAGATGAAGATATGTGATTTGTCCGATAAAGATTTCAAAATAGTCCCTTTAAGGAAGCTCAGTGACCTATAAACAAGTCAGAAAAACAACACATAACAAAACAATGAATGAAGTATAAAAATGTAATGGGACAATAGCAACAGCAGACTTGATCATATATAAAAATCTGTGAAGTACAAGACATCTGAAGTTACAGAGTAAGAGAATTTAGGTTTTTTATGCTATTGTAAATAGAACTATTTTTAAGTTTCACACTTTTGCATTGTTCATTACCAGGATACAGAAATTGCATTGATTTTGTGCAAAACTTATACACTGAAAACATTGTTAAAGAAATTAAAGAACCCTGCTGCGCATCGGGACCAGGGTATGGTGCGGAGAGCCCCTTGTCCTGGGAAACGGGGTGCGGCCACAAAGGAGGCCGTCTCCTTGCCCTTCACACAATGCACGTTCGTGGGGAACCTGATGCTAAACCATTCGTAGAAGACCTGCTTCTGGGTCGGGGTTTTGTGCGTAGCAAAGCACCTCCCTCACAGCGATCTACTGAAAGTCAGCCCTCAACACAGGGTTTGTAAAAAAAGAAAAAAAAAGTGAAAAAAAAGAAATTAAAGATCTAAATAAATGGAAAAACATCCCATGTTCATACGTCGGAAGACTTATTATTGTTAAAATGGCAATACTTTTCAGCTTTATCTACAAATTTTCCATACCCTCTCAGAATTCCACTTGATTTCTTTTAAAAACTGACAAGCTGCCCTAACCGGTTTGGCTCAGTGGCTAGAGCGTCGGCCTGCGAACTCAAGGGTCTCAGGTTCGATTCCGGTCAAGGGCATGTACCTTGGTGCGGGCACATCCCCAGTGGGGGGCATGTAGGAGGGGGCTGATCGATGTTTCTCTCTCATCGATGTTTCTAACTCTCTATCCCTCTCCCTTCCTCTCTGTAAAAAATCAGTAAAATATATTTTTTAAAAAATCAATAAAATATATTTAAAAACAAAACAAAACTGACAAGCTGATCCCAAAATTCATATGGAAACTCAAGGGATCCAAAGTAGCCAAAATAATTTTGAAAAAGAACAAAGATGATTCACAGTGTAAAATTATGAATCTTACTACAAAACTACAATGATCGAGACAATGTAGTGCTGGCAGATGAGTAGACATATAAATCAACTGAAGAGAACTGAGAATCCAGAAATAAATCCATGTATCTATAGTCAACTGATTTTCAACAAAAATGCCAAGACTACTCAACAGGGAATGTCTTTTCTACAAATGGTGCTAAAACAAATGGATAGCTTCATGCAAAAGAACGAAGCTGGACCCTTACCTCACACCAGGTACAAAATATCCACTCAATAGGTTAAAGGCCCAAATGTAAGAACCAAAACTATAAAACTCTTACAAGAAAGCAGGGATAGCCCTGACTGGTTTGACTCAGGGGATAGAGCGTCGGCCTGCGGACTGAAGGGTCCCGGGTTCATTCCGGCCAAGGGCTTGTACCTGGGTTGCAGGCACATCCCCAGTCAGGAGTGTGCAGGAGGCAGCTGATCGATGTTTCTCTCTCATCGATGTTTCTAACTCTCTATTCCTCTCCCTTCCTCTCTGTAAAACATCAATAAAATATATTTTTTAAAAAAGAAAGAAATGCCGAAACCGGTTTGGCTCAGTGGATAGAGCGTCGGCCTGTGGACTGAAAGGTCCCAGGTTCGATTCCGGTCAAGGGCATGTACCTGGGTTGCAGGCACATCCCCAGTCAGGAGTGTGCAGGAGGCAGCTGATCGATGTTTCTCTCTCATCGATGTTTCTAACTCTCTGTCTCTCTCCCTTCCTCTCTGTAAAAAATCAATAAAATATATTTTTAAAAAGAAAGAAAGAAAGAAAGAAAGAAAGAAAGAAAGAAAGAAAGAAAGAAAGAAAGAAAGAAAGAAAGAAAGAAAGAAAGAAAGAAAGAAAGCAGGGATACGTCTTTGTGCCACTGGATCTGGCAAGCTATATATCTTCTATGTATATAAAAGCCAAAGCGACCAAACAACTGGAACGACCAGAGTGACTGGTCACTATGACATGCACTGACCACCACGGGGCAGGCGTTCAATGCAGGACCTGCCTCTTGGTAGTCAGTGTGCTCCCATAGCGGGAGCGTCGCTCAGCTGACCGACCCATCCCAGCAGCCCACCAGCCCAGCAGCAGCCATGCACTCCCTCAATAGTCCTGCAGGTCTAATCTCTGGAGAATGGGCCAGGCACTGATAGACCAGCAGCGCCGGCCTCCTGGAAGTCAGCCTTGGCACTGTGACCACTTTCCCCTCCCTAGACACTCCACAAGGAAGAAACAATATAAAAGCAGCTGCAAGGTGGCTCCCAACAACCAACGCAAATGTGAGCAGGATGGAGCTGGATCCTGGGCCAGCAAGGGCATCCCACTGCCCGCCCGGAGGGCCAATCATGTCCTGCCCCCGCCCCAGACCCTCCATGCACGAATTTGTGCACCGGGCCTCTAGTAAAAGCATCTACACTAATAAAAGAGAAACATGGTAATTGGCGTACAACCGCTACCCTTCCCATTGGCAAATATCGGAGATATGCAAATTAACTGTCAGCCAAGATGGCGGCCGGCAGACAGGCAGCTTGAAACTAACATGAGGCTTGCTTGCTTCAGTGACAGAGGAAACCAACGTTCCCCGCCTGCCTTGCAGGCCTCTGAGCTGGCAGTTTCAAACATTGTAACAAATACAGACGCTAAAAAAAAAAAACCCAGAAACCAGCTTTCTTTTTTTTCTTTTTTTTATATATTTTATTGATTTTTTACAGGGAGGAAGGGAGAGAGAAAGAGAGCTAGAAACATCGATGAGAGAGAAACATCGATCACCTGCCTCCTGCACATCCCCTACTGGGGATGTGCCCGCAACTCAGGTACATGCCCTTGACCGGAATCGAACCCAGGACCCTTCAGTCCAAAGGCCGACGCTCTATCCACTGAGCCAAACCGGTCCCGGCCAGAAACCAGCTTTCAGCGAGCTGGGAGCTCAGAGCTGGAGTTGATACAGAGTTTAGAGAACCGAAACAAACCAGATACCTGCTTTCAGGAGCGGAGGCCTAAGAGCTGAAGCCTCAGAGCTAAAGCTGGCCCAGAATAAAAAAAAAAGAAAAGAAAAAAAGGAGCAGTTGGGAGCTTCAGTCCCAGCCTGAAAACAGCCCTCAGCTCCTCACCCAGACTGGTCAGGCACCCCAGTGGGGACCCCCACCCTGAAGGATGTGTGACCAGCTGCAAACAGCCATCATCCCCTCATCCAGGCTGGCCAGGCACCCCAGTGGGGACCCCCACCCTAATCCAGGACACCCTTCAGGGCAAACCAGCCAGCCCCACCCGTGCACCAGGCCTCTATTCTATATAGTAAAAGAGTAATATGCCTCCCGGCACCGGGATCAGTGTGACAGGGGGCAGCGCCCAAAGCCCCTGATCGCCTTGCAGCAATGTGTGTAACGGGGCAGGGCCACAACCTCCCTATCCGCCCTGCTCTGTTCCTGACAGGGGAAGGCGCCCCAACACCCTGATCGGCCCTGCTCTGTGTGTGACAGGGTGCGGCGCTCCAACCCCCCCCCTCACGCGCCCTGCTCTGTGTGTGACAGGGTAGAGCCATAACCTCCCCATCGGCCCTGCCCTGAGTGTGACAGTGGCGGCGCCCCAACCCCCTGATCGGCCCTGCTCTGTGGGTGATAGAGGGCGGCGCCCCAACCCCGATCCGCCCTGCTCTGTGTGTGACAGGGGGCGGTGTGCCAACTCCCCTATCGGCCCTACTCTGTGGGTGACAGGGGGGAGCTCCTCAACCCCCTGGTGGGCCCTGCTCTGTGCATGACGGGGGGGGAGCTCCCCAACCCCCTGATCGGCCCTGCTCTGTGCGTGACAGGGGGCAGCGTCCCAACCCCCTGATCCGCCCTGCTCTGTGTGTGACAGGGGGCGGTGTGCCAACTCCCCTATCAGCCCTACTCTGTGGGTGACAGGGGGGAGCTCCTCAACCCCCTGGTGGGCCCTGCTCTGTGTGTGACGGGGGGGGAGCTCCCCAACCCCCTGATCAGCCCTGCTCTGTGAGTGACAGGGGGCAGCGCCCCAACCCCGATTGGCCCTTCTCTGTGCGTGACAGGGGGTGGCGCCACAACCTCCCCATCGACTCTGCCTTGAGTGTGACAGGGGGCGGTGCCCCAACCCCCCAATTGGCCCTACCCTGAGCGGGACTGAGGGTGGCATCGCAATCTCCCAATCCGCCCTGCTCTGTGCATGACAGGGGGCGGCACCCCAACTCCCCAATCAACCCTGCTCTGAGCCCAACCAGGGGCTGCACCTAGGGATTGGGCCTGCCCTCCGCCACCCGGGGGCAGGCCTAAACCAGCAGATCATTATCTCCCAAGGGGTCCCAGACTGTGAGAGGGCACAGGCCGGGCTGAGGGACCCCGCCCCCCGCCCCGAGTGCACAAATTTTTGTGCACCAGGCCTCTAGTAAGCAATAAAAGAAAATAGATAAATTGAACTTCATCAATATTAAAAACTTATGTGCTTCAAAGAACACTATTGAAAAGTGAAAAGACAGCCCATAGCATGGAAGAAAATATTTGCAAATCCTGTATCTGATAAGGTATGTGTCTAGAACAGCCGTGGGCAAACTACAGCCCGCGGGCCGGATCCGGCCCGTTTGAAATGAATAAAACTATTGAAAAAAAAGACCGTACCCTTTTATGTAATGATGTTTACTTTGAATTTATATTAGTTCACACAGACATTCCATCCATGCTTTTCTTCCGGCCCTCCGGTGCAGTTTAAGAACCCATTGTGGCCCTCGAGTCAAAAAGTTTGCCCACCCCTGGTCTAGAATAAAGAACTCTTACAACTCAATAATAAAAAGACAACCCAATTAAAAAGTGAGCAAAGGATCTAAATTAACATTTCTCCAAAGATATACAAATGACAAGTACATGAAAAGATGGTTATCATTATTCATCAGGGAAATGCAAACCAAAACCACAAAGATATAACACTTTACAACCGCTAGGATGACTAGAGTAAAATACAGGTGTACCTTGTTTTATTTAGCTTTGCAATTATTGTGTTTTAATCAGCATCAAGGCAAGAACCTCCACCAGCAAAAACGTAACTGACTCACTGAAGGCTCAGATGATGGTTAGCATTTTTTTAGCAATAAAGTATTTCAAATTGGTTTTGTTGTAATCCTCACCCAAGTATTTTTTTTTCCCACTGCTTTTCAGAGAGTGGAAGGGAGGAAGGGAGGAAGGGGTGAGAGACACATATAGGTTGGTTGCATCCTGCACACCACCAAACCAGGGTTGGGGAGTGAACCTACAACCCTTGGGGAGTGAACATGCCCTTGATTGGGAATCAAACCAGATACCTCTTGGTTCATGAGTCGATACTCAATGACTGAGCAACACCAACCAGGATACATTGTTTTTTAAGACATACTGCTGTTACACACTTAACAGACTACACTTAACAGACTACAGTAGAGTGTAGCCATAATATATAGGAACTGGAAAAAACAAAAATATTAGTGACTTCCTTTATTGTGTTATTTGTTTTATTATGGTGATCTGGAACCATACCAACAAAATCTCCAAGGTATGCATGTAGTCAAAATAACAACTGTTAGTAAAGATGTGGGAAAGATGGAACCCTCATACACTGCTGAAGGAAATATAAAATGGTGTAGCATTTTGGGAAGAAGTCTAGCAGTTTCTACAAGAAATTAAAGAGTTACCATTTGACCTAGTAATTCAACTCCTACCTATATACTCAAGAGAAATGAAAACATAAAGTATACAGAAAAATTCTCACACAAATGTTCACAGAAGCATTATTCATAACAGCCAAAAGGTGAAAACAAGCAAAATGTTTACTTAAGTAGATAATGAATAAACAAAATGTGGTAATATATACATACTAGAGCCTTGGTGCACAAAAATTTCTGCACTGGGGTGGGGGGGTGTCCCTCAGGGGATCACCACCTGCTGGCTTAGGCCCAGGAGCCCTTGAGGGATGTCCACTTGCCAGCGAGGAGCAGGCCTAAGCTGCAGTCGGACATCCTCAACGCTGATGAGGAGGCAGGAGAGGCTCCCACCACCACCGCTGTACTGGCAGCCGTCAGCCTGGCTTGTGGCTGAGAAGAGCTCCCCCGTGGATGCACACTGACCACCAGGGGGCAGCTCCTGCATTGAGCATCTGCTCCCTGGTGGTCAGTGTGTGTTATAATGACCAGTCATTCCCAGTGGTTCTGCTGTTAGGGTCAATTTGTATATTACCCTTTTATTATATAGGAGGATAGAGGCATGGTGCATGGGTGGGGGCCAGCTGGTTTGCCCTGAAGGGTGTCCCGGATAAGGGTGGGGTTCCTGCTGGGGTGCCTGGCCAGCCTGGGTGAGGGGCTGAGGGCCGTTTTCAGATTGGCCACACCCCCTTCAGGGTGGGGGTCCCCGCTGCGGTGCCTGGCCAGTCTGTGTGAGGGGCTGATGGCTGTTTGCAGGCTGGCCAAAGCCCCCAGCCACCCAAGCTCCCAGTGGAGGCTGGCAGGTGTCTGGGACTTATTTATCTTCTATAATTGAAACTTTGTTGCCTTGAGTGGAGGCCTCAGCCGGCCAGGGCAGGCAGGACGCTTGTCTTCCTCCATCGCCGAGGCAACCAAGCCTACTGCTTGCTCCAGTTCCGTGGCTGCCGGCTGCCATCTTGGTTGGGTTAATTTGCATCTAGTCACTATGACTGGCTGGTGGGCATGGCTTGGGCGTAGCGGAGGTGCAGTCAACTTGCATGTTTCTCTTTTATTAGATTAGACAATGGAATATTAAGCTATTAAAAGAAATGAAGTATTGATACATGCTCCACCATGGATGAATCCTGAAAACATGTTAAACGTAAGTAGTCACAAAAGACAGTGTATTATGATTCCATTTACACAAAAGGTTCAAAATAAACACGTAAAGAAAGTAGATTGATTTGGGTTGGGAGGATGGGGAGATTTAAATGATATCTGTTTATTTTTGAGGTAATGAAAGTGTTCTAATTGATTGTGGTGATGGTTACATAATTCTGTGAATATACTGAAAGCCACAGGGTTGTAGAGTTTTAATGGGTGAGGTAATAGGGGTTTCTTTTAATAGTTTATTGATTTTTGGAGAGGAAAGGAGAGAAACATCAATGTGAGAGATCAATCAGATGCCTCTTGCACACCCCCCCACTGGGGAATGAACCTGAAACCTAGGCATGTGCCCTAACTGGGAATTTAACTGGCAACCTTTCAGTGCACTGGATGATGCCCAAGCAACTGAGCAACATCAGCCAGGGCTTAATGGGTGAGTTTTAATATAAAGCTGTTAACAATAAAGTAAAATAATAAAAAAGGTCTGTGGATATCCCATTTAAAATAGGAACAAACAAAAATACCTAAGAATAAATGTAAAAGAAACATGCAGAACTTGCATAAAGGGGGAAAAAAACCCACAGAAGTTCACAAAGAAACATAGAAGATCATATAAATTTAAAAACACATTATGCTTGCTAAACAGGCAAAATCAAGGTTAATTCTATATACATTATGCAATTTCAATTAAAATCCAATGGGGAGGAGAGGCAATGCAATAAACAACAGGATTCTTAATTGTTTTTGTTTCTTTTTAATGTATTTTTTTTTATTTATTCAGAGAGGAAGGGAGAGGGTGAGAGGTAGAAACATCAATGATGAGAGGGAATCATTGATCAGCTGCCTCCTACATGCCCCCTACTGGGGACCGAGCCCACAACCCGTGCATATGCCCTTGACCAGAATGGAAACTGGGACCCTTGAGTCTGCAGGCCAATACTTTATCCACTGAGCCAAACCAGCTAAGGCAGGATTCTTAAGTTTTATCTCAAGGAATAAATAACTTTTCAGTAGCTATTTGGTCTAATGCTATAAGGTACGAAAATGTACCCATAAAGCAACTAATTTAAAACCAGGTAATTAATTAAAAAGCTTAAAAATAGACCTCTATGACTGCACTCAAGAATTGTTTTTTAATTTTTTATTTTTTTTTTGGTAATGTATTTTTATTGATTTCAGAGAAGGTAAAGGGAGAGATAGAAACATCAATGATGAGGCCAAAACCGGTTTGGCTCAATGGATAGAGCGTCGGTCTGTGGACTGAAAGGTCCCAGGTTCGATTCCGGTCAAGGGCATGTACCTGGGTTGCGGGCACATCTCCAGTAGGAGATGTGCAGGAGGCGGCTAATTGATGTTTCTCTCTCATCGATGTTTCTAACTCTCTATCTCTCTCCCTTCCTCTCTGTAAAAAATCAATAAAATATATTAAAAAAAAAAAAAAAGAAACATCAATGATGAGAGGGAATCATTGATCAACTGCCTCCTGCATGTCCATTATAGGGGAATGAGCCTGCAACCTGGGCACATGCCCTTGGCCAGAGTCGAACCCAGGATCCCCCAAGTCCGCAGGCCAACGCTCTATCCACTGAGCCAAACCGGCCAGGGCTCAAGAATCCTATCCTAGCTAATAAAAGAGAAACATGGTAATTGGCTAATCAGGGCAATATGCAAAGTAACTGCCAGTCAAGATGGCAGCCAGGCAGCTTGAAACTAACATGAGGCTTGCTTGCTTCAGTGACAGAGGACTCCAACGTTCCCCGCCTGCCTTGCCAGCCTCTGAGCCTGCAAGCAACTATGCAACAAACATAGAAGCTAGACAAAACCCCAGAAACCTGCCAGGCTTCAGCCAGCAGGATCGCAACATTGTAAGCAAAGGCCAGAAACCTACTTTCAGCAGCGGAGGCCTAAGAGCTGGAGCCAAGCCTCAAAGCTAAAGCTGGCCCAGAATACAAAAAAAAGAAAAAAAGAGAAAAAGGAGGGGTTGGGAGCTTCAGTCACCCACAGCCTGAAAACAGCCCTCAGCTCCTCACCCAGACTGGCCAGGCACCCCAGTGGGGACCCCCAGCCTGAAGGATGTGTGACCAGCTGCAAACAGCCATCATCCCCTCATCCAGGCTGGCCAGGCACCCCAGTGGGGACCCCCACCCTGATCCAGGACACCCTTCAGGGCAAACCAGCCGGCACCCACCCATGCACCAGGCCTCTACCCTATGTAGTAAAAGGGTAATATGCCTCCCAGCACCGGGATCAGCGGCGCCGCGAGGCCTCCCGGCACCGGGATCAGTGTGACAGGGGGCTGCGCCCAAACCCCCTGATCGCCCTGTGGCTGTGTATGTGACAGGGTGCGGCGCCCCAACCCCCTGATCGGCCCTGTTCTGTGTGTGACAGGGTGCGGCACCCCAACCCCCCCCCCCCCCCACGGGCCCTGCTCTGTGTGTGATGGGATAGAGCCTTAACCTCCCCATCGGCCCTGCCCTGAGTGTGAGAGTGGCGGCGCCCCAACCCCCTGATCGGCCCTGCTCTGTGGGTGATAGAGGGCGGCGCCCCAACCCCCTGATGGGGCCTGCTCTGTGCGTGACAGGGGGCTGCACCCCAACCCCCTGATTGGCCCTGCTCTGTGCGTGACAGGGTACAGAGCCCCAACCCCCCTGATGGGCCCTGCTCTGTGCATGACAGGGGGTGGCACCGCAACCTCCCCATCGACCCCGCCTTGAGTGTGACAGGGGATGGTGCCCCAACCCCCCAATCGGCCCTACCCTGAGCGTGACTGAGGGTGGAATCACAACCACCCGATCGCCCTGCTCTGTGTATGACAGGTGGCAGCGCCCCAACTCCCCAATCAGCCCTGCTCTGAGCCCAACCAGGGGCTGCACCTAGGGATTGGGCCTGCCCTCTACCACCCGGGAGCAGGCCTAAGCCAGCAGGTCGTTATCTCCCGAGGGGTCCCAGACTGCGAGAGGGCACAGGCCGAGCTGAAGGAACCCTCTCCCCCCCGAGTGCACAAATTTTTGTGCACCGGGCCTCTAGTCCTATATACTAAAAGAGAAACATGTAAATTGACCATCCCTCTGCTACACTCACCAGCCAATCAGGAGTGAGTATGCAAATTAACCCGACAAAGCTCGCAGGTTAATTTTCACACACAGGCACCGAGCAGAAAGCAGAGTGGGAGAGCAGGCGGCTTGGCGGACGTGGCTCCCTCGGTTGCTCCCTCCAAGCCACCAGTTGGAGAGCAGAGCAGGAGAGCCAGAGGCTTGGGGGGACATGGTTCCCCAAGCCGCCGGGCGGAGAGCAGGGAGGGAGAGCTGGTGGCTTGGAGGACTTGGCAGAGTGGGAGGCCACGGGACAGAGAGAGAGCAGGAAGGGAAAACCAAGATCGCAGGGAGCACCAGGAATTCTGGAAATAGTTCTGGTGGCCGCCCCAGGACGGGAAGCGGAAGCCAGAGCACGGGGAGCACCAGGAATGCTGGGAATTGTAGTTCTGGTGGCAGACAGATCTCCTAGACACTAGAGCAGCGGTTCTCAACCTGTGGGTCTCAACCCCTTTGGGGGTCGAGCGACCCTTTCACAAGGGTCGCCTAAGACCATCGGAAAACACATATATCATTATTGTTTTTGTGATTAATCACTATTCTTTAATTATATTCAGTTTGTAACAATGAAAATACATCCTGCATATCAGATATTTACATTATGATTCATAACAGTAGCAAAATTACAGTTATGAAGTAGCAAAGAAAATAATTTTATGGTTGGGGGTCACCACAACATGAGAAACTGTATTAAAGGGTCGTGGCATTAGGAAGGTTGAGAACCACTGCACTAGAGCAAAGTGAGCCTGGAGCAAGTTACTGTTGCAGTGGGGTTTGGAGGGAAAGCAAAGGTGAGAGACATAAATAAAATCAGGGTGTCTAGGAAAAATTAAAGGGAAGATATCCTAAAACTTCCAGGAAATCACCAATGAAGCAAAAAAAAAAAAAAAAATGCCTCTATTATTCTGTGAGCAACAAACCAAACTGAGTTGGGGTCTCAGACAACTCATATGATTGCAAAGACAGACAGAAACTCCCGGATTGGAGAGGGTGCAGGTCGGGCTGAGGGACCCTCACACCCCCCAGTGAACGAATGTTGTGCACCAGGCCTCTAGTATTATATAAAAATCCTGCTACACGCCGTAACGACCGATGAGCAGGAGGCTGTGTGAGTGGGTTGGGCGGGGATGCATGCATGGCAAGGCACACGTGTGGGTGGGGACTTGACTCTGGAGGACTTGACCAGAGGCGGGGGTGGGTTTCTGGGTCCCGCCTCCCCTGGTCACAGGACTCTTTCTGGGTCCCACCGAGCTGTGGGACTCTGGGTCAAGGGTCTCACACAATTTCGCATGCTGGGCCCCTAGTTTAAAAATAAAGAGTTAAGGAAGACACACAAAATAATAAATTCAGTAAATGTAATGTTAAAAATGTAATGTTAAAAATGGTTTTCAGGCTCTGGCCTAGTAGCTCAGTTGTTAGATAGAGCATCATCCCAATATGCAAAGGTTGTGGGTTTGATCTCCAGTCAGGACACATACAAAAAGCAACCAATATATGCATAAATGAATGGAATAACAAATTGATCTCGATCTCTCTCTCTCTAATCAGTATATTAAAAATTTTTTTAATGGTTTTTAACTTTCCAACCTGGTCTGGCAGAATAGCTCCCTCAAAGACGAGTAGAAGAAGGGCCATTCTACCATCAATGAGGTAGTGACCAGAGAATATGCCATCAACATTCACTAGTGCATCCATGGAGTGGGCTTCAAGAAGCTTGCTATTCACACACTCAGATCCAGAAATCTGCCATGAAGGCAATGGGAACTCCAGATGTGCATATTGACACCAGGCTCAACAAAGGTGTCTCAGCCAAAGGAATAAGAATGTCCCATAATGTATCCCTGTTCTGTTGTCCAGAAAACATAAAATGAAGATTCACCAAACTCTTTGTTGCTTACCCATGTACATGTCACTACTTTCAAATATCTACATATAGTCAATATGGATGAGAATTAGTCATAAAACTGCAAAGAAAAATTTCAGTATAGCACAATCTACTACATGCTTATGTTTTCTGCCTAAAAACAATTTCACCTTCATGGCCACAACATGCCAAATTTCTTTTTGAGAAACACCCATTTTTTTAGCTATGAGGTTTTAGTGGGATCAGCTTCAAGAATGAGTACTAATCAGTTTAAGACAACTAAATCCATCCTCTTTGAACTCTTCCAAGGAATAAGGCCAATGATATATGAAGTACTATTTGCTATTGAAGTTTTAGAAAAAGATGCTTCCTTATTCTTGTACAGTGTTTCCAAAGAGAATCTCTTTTCCTATGTGTAGTATAAATATGTGAGTCTCCAAAAAGCATGGTATAAAAATGGCAAAATAGCCATTTCTACTTCCATTAAGAGGGCCAAACTGAAGTCAGAACCAAGAAAACACAGCAGAATAAGCCCTAAAGAAATGAAGTCCTGATACTGTTATGAATCCATAGATTAATAGTACACACCCAAAGATAGTACACACCTGGAATGCTTAGTCATAGCTTTTTAAAAATTTTTGTTGTTTCTGCCATATGGGCTGTTTTTTCTTTCTGATTCTTGTGACAGACTACTAACTGGTTCAAAAGTAAGTCCCAATCTTAGATTTTTTAACCCAAGAGGGGTGGTGAGGAGGACACCACAAAGACAAGAAATGACAGTATTTGAAATATCCAAGAAAACAGGGAAGCCCTAACTGGTTTGGCTCAGTGGATAGAGCATCAGCCTGCGGACTCAAGGGTCCCAGGTTCGATTCCAGTCAAGGGCATGTACCTTGGTTGCGGGCACATCCCCAGTAGGGAGTGTGCAGGAGGCAGCTGATCGATGTTTCTCTCTCATCACTGTTTCTAACTCTCTATCCCTCTCCCTTCCTCTCTGTAAAAAATCAATATATTAAAAAAAAAAAAACAACAGGGAAAACCAACACATCCAGCCTACCCTTGTCCTCTCTATTATTACCCATCTACAGTTATCTTAATATTTTTCCAACTATTTTAACAAGTAAGTATTAATCCTAGTATTTATGGGTATTGTGAAAGTTATTTAATATAACAGGATAGTTGCAATCAAAGAACTTAATAGTCTTGGCCCTGGCCAGTTTGGCTCAGTGGATAGAGTGTTGGCGTGTGGACTGCAGGGTCTCAGGTTCAATTTCCGGTCAGGGCACATGCCTGGGTTGCGGGTTCAATCCCCAGTAAGGGGTGTCCAGGAGGCAGCCGATCAATGATTCTCATCATTGATGTTTCTATCTCTCTTTCTCCTTCCCCATTCCTCTCTAAAATCAATAAAAATGAAAAAAATTTTAAAAAAGAACTTACAGTCTTGTAAAATAAAGATACTAAACAAGTAAATTAAAATAAATGCATAATTCTAAACTGTGGTGCTATAAAGGTTAAGAACCAGAACTACTTTAGACTGGATGTTCAAAAAAGGCCACTCTGAAAAAATAACATGTAAGTAAAGACTTGAAAGGCATAGGAAGGTGATAAAGTTCCAGGCATAAATAAAAGTGTCAGTGGCAGCAAAGAATATCAATTAAAAAAAGGCAAAACATGTCCGGGGGATGGGGAGGTGGAGGTAATGGGGGGTAAGGACACATATGTAGCACCTTAATCAATAAAGAAAATTTTTTTAAAAAGGCAAAACAGCCCTAACTGGTTTGGCTCAGTGGATAGAGCATCAGCCTGCAGACTGAAGGGTCCCAGGTTTGATTCCGGTCAGGGGCATATACCTTGGTTGCGGGCACATCCCCAGTGGGGGGATGTGCAGGAGGCAGCTGATCGATGTTTCTCTTTCATCGATGTTTCTAACTATCCCTCTCCCTCTCTGTAAAAAATCAATAAAATATATTAAAAAAAAAAAAAGGCAAAACAAAGGAACCAGGTTATACGTCATGCAGAGCCTTACAAATCATAGTAAGCTGTTCCACTCCACTCATTTCCAGCAACTATTCCAACCAGTTAAAGGCCCAGTTCAATCTTCCATCTTCCTTGAAACTCTAATCCACTTTAGTCAGAATAAATTTCTCCATAGTTCCTTTAACATGAGTTTCCCAACTCCCAAAGGCAACTTCTCTTTAAAAAAAGACAGCATGGTTGCCCAGCCAGTGTGCTCAGTTGGCTGAGCATTGTCCCATACACCAAGAGTTGATTCCTGGTCAGGGCACATGCCCAGGTTCCAGACTCAACTCCCACCCAGGAGAGGGCGTGCAGGAGGCAGCCAATCTATGTTTCTCTCTCTCTCCCTCTCCATTCCTCTCTCTAAAAAATTAAAAACTTATTTAAAAAAAATTTTTTTTAAAAAAGCATGGTTAATGAAAAGTACAATGAGTACAAATAAGAACTGAATGCTAGTTCTAGCTCTGCTTATTAGCTGTGTAACCTTGGCCAAATCATTCTATTTATCATTTTTGTGAGGTTCAATGAAGAAATATTAAGTTATACAGTGTTCACATAGCTTCAGAAGTAGATCATCATTATTGTATTGTATAAATTCAACACAATTCTATTCCAACTGCACAAGCAATGCACTATTATCTCCAGTAACCTGGGCACGATGCTTATGATACTTGAAGAGTGTTTCATGTTGTGTTGCTTTTTGAGCACCCATATAATATTGTAAATGGTTTTCAAGCTTATTCATAAAGCATCTACACCTTTCTCCCCAAAAGAAATCTTACACCCCAATTAATAAAACAGACCAAAATAAGCTTTTCCTTTTGAAACAAGGGAAAAGGTTCCAAAACTCCCCTCAATCCTTGAAATAGGGTCAATTCCATTCCAAGGAACAGTTTATAAACCAAGGCTCATTACTGAAAATCTGGAAGAGGAAAGAATTAAGGACAAGATCCTGTGGCTTGCTAATAGTCAAGTCCCTCCAGGTTTACAAAAAAAATACATTTCATCTTTTTCACAAGGTTAGCATCAGATTCTGTCAGGTGTCTCAATGTTGTGAAAATGTCATATGTAGTAGCATTTCCATGTTTTATCATACTAGTTTCCAGGTCAAAGAAAAAAATGAAATTGGTTTAACTAAGTTACTTAGTAGTGCCATGTCAATTTTTTACTATCCTTCCTTTCACTCTTTGTCTTTACTAGGTGATTAATTAATAGTGGTAAGTTTCTATTGTAGTTCCCAAAATGAGGACAAAAAAAATAACCTAAGACAATACTTGCCAATTTCTGTAAACTTAAGAGCTACAGCTTCACATTCACAAAACCATGGCTCTATGACCTTCACTGGAATCTTTCCAGACCTGGAGATTTTAACTTTTTTTTTTTTTTTTTTTTTTGGAGATTTTAACTCTTAACTCCACTAACTATGTTCTCATTATTTTTAACAATCTGGAATTTAAATTCCTTCTTACTTAATATATGATTTATCCTGCCAGTTTGGGGACTCCTCTTAGAAGGCAAAATGGAAGCAAAGTATTATTAGAGTAAAACAACGATCTGCTGACCACCAGCCTCTATTATACTACTCTACTGTACACTACCCCTTACTATCTATTTTTGTACTTTGAACAAAACTTAAAAAGCACTATTATCTTAAGCATCTTCTTAAGTCTCAATTTATTTGGATCTAGTACTTACTACCGCTCATATACTTCTACATTCATCATTGGTTACTAAACCGTTCTCAATCAAAATATGGCTCATGAAGCTGGCAACGAAGTTACCCAGAATAAAAAGTACACACCTAAAAAAGAAAAAAGTACCCTCCTATTTTGTTCTATGGTGATTTAGAACCAGTACACTGCTAAATCTGACCCACAAACCAGGAATCAAAAATAAACACTTAGACTATGAAGCCTACACACTGATGATCTGATGTTAGAAGATAAATTTACTTTTTTTTAAGTTTTATCATATTGCCAGATTTCCTCCCAGATATACTGTATGAGTTACTCAACAATATGACTTCAAATATTCAAGGTGATAATCAGACAATTACACAAAGACATATAGTAACACAACAGCTGTCAATTGAAAACTGGTTAAGTTACAATATGATCAAATAATGGAATACGACTTTTAAGGCATTAAAAATTATAATGGCCCTGGCCATCGACCCACTGACCAAAAGGTGGCAGGTTCACTTCCAGTCAGGGAACATACCCAGGTTGCAGGTTCGATCACCAGTTGGGGCACGTGCAGGAGGCAATTGATCAACGTTTCCCTCTCACATCAATATTTTCTCTCTCCTTCCCTTCCTCTTTCTAAAATCAATTTTAAAAAATGACATCCCGCCTGACCGGTTTGGCTCAGTGGATAGAGCGTCGGCCTGCGGACTGAAGGGTCCCGGGTTCGATTCCAGTCAAGGGCATGTACCTTGGTTGCGGGCACATCCCCAGTGGGGGGTGTGCAGGAGGCAGCTGATCGATGTTTCTAACTCTCTATCCCTCTCCCTTTCTCTCTGTAAAAAAAATCAATAAAACAGATTTAAAAAAAAATTACATTCCTCCCTCCCTTCCATGCTCTCTCAAAAAATAAAACAATGCAAAAATATTCCCCGGTGAGGATTTACAAAGCAAAACAAATTATAATTTAATTGCATATTGACATGGAAAGGTACCTCTATCTTATTAATAAAAATGATATAGAATAACCCGTTTTTAGTTTATTTACATAAAATAGTATGTCCAAGGAAAAAGAAAAGAATGACATAAGAGATGTTCACCATAACATAAGTCATTTCTTCGGTAAGTAGAGTTTCAGACTCTCCTAATTTTATTATTTTCTGCACTATTTGATTTTTTTCTAAAAAAGGAGGCATCCTTTTTAGAAATGAGTAACAACAAAGCTACTTTCATTCTTTGAAAAAAGATTGAACAACCTGGTAAAGAGGTAAGTAAGAGGGGTTTTTAAGTTTTCTCCTGCCACCAAATACTACATGCAACACTTCCAAAAACCTAGACCAGATTATAGTGAAGCACTCACTGCTAAAAACTACTCCAAATCTCCAATAGATGAGAGCTTATCAGGCAATATTGGAATCAAAACACTTGGTTGTATACTAAAATGGTATGCACAGGAGACACACTTCAAAAGGAGCTCTAGCTTCAGTATTGGATAGCCACCAGGGTATTATCTTCTGTCTCTATGAAATTTCAATGTCAACTGTTTCCACAAATTTGCCCCAAAACTCTTTTGCAAACAGCCTCCCTCTCATCAGCTTGCCAAAACACTCACTCTAGCCCTAGCTGGTTTGGCTCACTGGATAGAGCGTCGGCCTGGGGACTGAAGAGTCCCAGGTTCGATTCCGGTCAAGGGCATGTACATTGGTTACAGGCACATCCCCAGCAGGGAGTGTGCAGGAGGCAGCTGATCGATGTTTCTCTCTCATCGATGTTTCTAACTCTCTATCCCTCTTCCTTCCTCTCTGTAAAAAGTCAATAAAATATATTTTAAAAAAAAAAACACTCACTCTAGTTCAGCTGCTCCAGTTACCTGGGTTTTTAGTTCAAATATTCTGACAGGAAAAATCTGACTAACAGCAGCCCCACAAATCCATGAGGTCAGGAGTCTACCTGTAATCTAAGCAGCAATGGCTAGGGAATTGGGTCTTCCAGAGGCTGTAAGCATGGCAAATTCTCTAATGCAGGTTATGGCCACTACTAAAGTGGTAGAAGAGAAACCTGTCTTCTACCACTATTAGGAAAGTTCAAGAATGAGCGAGGTTTATACTACATCAATTCTCAATTAACTGAATACTATACATTTAGAGACTGTTTTTAACTTCTATGGAATTTGAGATAAAAAAAAATAACATTAACAGGTGATCACATTAAAAGACAAAGTCCAATTAATTTTCCTGGCATATAAAACCCAAAATAAAAGTAATTTAGCCAAATTTCATCCCATGTCTCACCCAAATCTCACCTCCTACATGGAGAGAGAGCTAATTTTTGCCTTTTTGCATTGTCTATCAGTATAGAACATAGTTGGTTAGGGTGGATATTTTTTATAAGCATATACCTACTGGCTTATGAATAAGATAATAAAAAGCAGTACATATGATATAATCTAAGCATACTTCATCCAGAAACTCTCATATCTAAATCACTACTGACTAAGCTCTGGCTGGGTAGTTCAGTTGGTTAGAGCATGGTCCCAATATGCCAAGGTTGCAAGTTCAATCCCCGGTCAGGGCACATACAATAATCAACCTATAAGATGCTAAAATCCACAACAAAATAATAGCAAATCTGATCCAGCAACATATTAAAAAGATCATACACCATGACCAAGTGGGATTTATTTCAGGGATGCAAGGCTGGTACAATATTTGCAAATCAATAAACATGATACATCACATAAACAAATTGAAAGACAAAAATCACATGATCATATCAATAGACACAGAAAAAGCATTCAACAAATTCCAACACCCATTTTTGATAAAAACTCTCAGCAAAGCAGGAATAGAAGGAGCATATCTCAACATGATAAAGGCCATATATAACAAACCTACAGCCAACATCGTATTCAATGGGCAAAATCTAAAACCATTGCCCCTAAGAACAGGAACAAGACAGGGATGGCCGCTTTCACCACTCTTATTCAACATAGTACTGGAAGTCCTAGCCACAGGCATCAGACAAGAAGAAATAAAAGGTATCCAAATTGGAAAGAAGTAAAACTCTCACTATTCACAGGTGACACAATAATATACACAGAAAACCCTAAGGACTCCACCAAAAAACTACTAGATTTAATAAATTAATTTGGCAATGTAGCAGGATACCAAATCAACACCCAAAAATCAATGGCTTTTTTATACACCAATAGTGAAGTCACAGCAAGAGAAACTAGACAAGCAATCCCATTTACCATTGCAACAAAAAAGTTAAGATACTTAGGAATGAACGTAACCAAGGAGGCAAAAGACCTGTACTTGGAAAACTACAGGACATTGGAAAACAGAGATAGAAGATATAAACAAGTGGAAGAATATACCTTATTCATGGATTGGTAGAATCAACATCATTAAAATGTCCATACTACCCAAGGCAATCTACAGATTCAATGCAATCCCTATAAAAAATACCAATGGCATATTTCACAGAGCTAGAAAAAATACTCCAAAAATTTATATGGAATCAAAGAAGACCCCCAAATAGCTGCAGCAATCTTGAGAAAAAACAAAGTTGGAGGAATCCCAATACCAGATTTCAAGTTATACTACAAAGCCACTGTAATCAAAACAACCTGGTACTGGCAAAAGAATAGGCATATAAATCAATGGAACAGAACAGAGACCCCAGAAATTGACCCAAGCCATTAATATTTGGCAAAGGAGCAAGAGCATACAATGGAGTCAAGACAGTCTCTTCAATAAATTGTGCTAGGAAATGGACAGATACATGCAAAAAAATGAAACTTGACCACCAACTTGCACCACACAAAAGAATAAACTCAACATGAATAAAAGACTTAAATTTAAATGTAAGTCGTGAAACCATAAAAATCCTAGAAGAAACCATAGGCAGTAAAATCTCAGACATCTCTTATAGCAATATGTTTACAGATACATCTCCTAGGGCAGGGGTGGGCAACCTTTTTGTGAGTGCATGCCAAAACCAGCAAAATCTATGACTCAAAATTCTTCTGCGTGCCAACCCTAATTTTTTGAGAACATGTTACGCCTAGTTGATATCTCTTAAGGTGTACGTATGTGAAGAACCTTGAAGAAATAATAAATTTCATTCAAGCGACAAAAACACAGTACATGATGATGAAAAACACATTTATTTTTTAATGTATACATGTACACTGACAGTCCGACAGAAAACTTTATGACTCCGTTTGATATTATCAGTGGGACTTTTGCTGCTGCATCACTGATGGCAGAGATTTTACATCAGGTTTATATTTCGTGACCTTCAGAGATATGCACGAGCTACTACTTTCATCCGTCAGGCTACTCCTATTGCGAGACTTAACAAAATTCATCACTGAGAACAAAGATTCACAAGCGTATGTGGATGAAACCAAAACACTGGTCGGATCTAGGAAGGCAGGGAGAGTTAAGGCAGAGGCATAGAAATTGCTCTTCCCCTCTCTGTCAATCCATGTCTATGGTCTTTAAGATAACTTGTTACGTAAAATTATTTATTTATCTAAGATGCACCTACACTGAATTTATCTGAAAAATAAAAAGTCGATATTAAGAAAAAAATTGTAAATGGAAGATTATAACAGGGTTTCGCGTGCCAGCAAAAGTTACTGGCATGCCATGTTTGGCACACGTGCCAGGAGTTGCCCACCCCTGTCCTAGGGCAAAGGAAACTAAGGAGAAAATTAACAAATGGAACATCAAAATAAAAAGCTTCTGCACAGCAAAAGAAACCATCAGTAAAACGAAAAGGGAGCCCACTGTAAGGGAGAACATATTTGGCAATGGTACATCTGATAAAGGGTTAATATCTAAAATATATAAGGAACTCATACAACTTAACAAAAGGAAGACAGACAATCCAATTAAAAAAATGGGCAGCCCTAGTTGGTTTGGCTCAGCGGATAGAGCATTGGCCTGCGGACTTATGAGTCCTGGGTTTGATTCCGGTCAAGGGCACATGCCTGGGTTGTGGGCTCGATCCTCAGTTTGGGGCGTGCAGGAGGCAGCTGATCAATGGTTCTCTCTCAATGATGTTTCTCTCTCTCTCCTCCCTTCCTCTCTGAAATCAATAAATAAATACATATATGTGTGTGTGTGTGTGTGTGTGTGTGTGTAGATATATATATATATACTTATATTTATTTATTTTTTTTAATGAGCAAAGGACCTAAATAGACACTTCTCCAAAGTGGACATACAGATGGCCAAGAGACATATGAAAAAATGTTCAAAGTCACTGATCATCAGAGAAATGCAAATTAAAATGACAATGAGGTATCACCTCATACCTGCCAGAATGGCTAACCATCAAGGAATCAACAAATGGTATGTGCTGGTGAGGATGTGGAGAAAAGGGAACCCTAATACACTGCTGGTGGGAATGCAGACTGGTACAGCCATCATGGAAAACAATATGGAGTTTCCTCAAAAAATTAAATATGGAACTGCCATTTGACCCAGTGATCCCACCAATCAAAAAGAATGTATGCACCCCTATGTTCAGAGCAGCACAATAGCTAAGATCTGGAAACAGCCCAAGTGCCCATCAATAGACGAGTGGGTAAAAAAGCTGTGGTACATTTTTACCATGGAATACTATGCAGCAGCAAAAAAGAAGAATCTCTTATCCTTTGATACAGCATAGCAGGATCTGGAGAGTTATCATGCTAAGTTAATAAGTCAGTCAGAGAAAGACAAGTATCACATGATCATACTCATATGTGGAATCTAAGTAACAAAATAAACTGATGAACAGAGTGGATCCAGAAACATGAAAGCATAGAACAGACTGCAGAATCTCTGAGGGAAGGCGGGGGAAGATTGGTGGGTGGTACGTAATCATCCAAGAACCTTGTATGCATATGTGCATGGCCCATGGCCACAGACAATGGAAGGGGAGAGGGCGGGGGGGGGGGGGGGGGACTGGAGGAGGTCAATGGTGGAAAAAGGGGGACATATGTAATACTTTTAACAATAATTTTTAAAAAAGGAAAAAAAAAATATAAAGAATCAACCAATGCCCTAGCCCGTTTGGTTCAGTGGATAGAGCATCAGCCTAAGGGACCAAGGGTCCCAGGTGCAATTCTGGTCAAGGGCACATGCCCGGGTTGCGGGCTCAATCCCAGTAGAAGGTGTGCAGGAGGCAGCCGATCAATGATTCTCTCTCATCATTTATGTTTCTATCTCTCTCTCCCTTCCTCTCTGAAATCAAAAAAAATATTTTTTCAAAAAAGGAATAACTAATGTATGCATAAATAAGTGGAACAAATCTCTCACCCCTCCTCCCCCATTCCCTGTCTAAAAAAAAAAAAAAAAAAAAAAAACAATATTGAAAGACTATAAGCTTTCAGAAATTTAAAAAATAAATGAAATAATAAATAAATAAATAAATGAAATAAATCACTACTGATTATAGGCCCATGAATATTGATTTACTTATCTAGGCAATCTTATACCACAACTTTTCATTAACTAAAATGTTTACTAAGCACTACTCTCCGCAAGGCACTGTATCAGGACTGGGAAAAGAATAAAACATGGCTTCTAACTTTAAGGAGTTCACCATTCAGCAAAGGAGGCCGATTTTTTTTATATACATATAAAAAGGATGAGCTATTACACAGTATGTATCCTAACTAAAGGGTATAAATCATTTTAAGAGAGGTCCAAAAAGATTTAAGAAGACCTCACACACACAAAAAAGAGATGACTTTGGGCCAAAATATGCTATAATATATATGCCAGGCTAAAAAGTTAGGACTTTAATCTCCAGGCAATAAGAACTATGATGGTTTAAGCAAGCAATATGATGACCATATATTATTTTTTAGACAGGCAACAATGAAGAAGCCGCACAACATAAAACATTTTTTAAACCAGTAATTAAAAATGCCAAAATGAAAAAAACAAACAAAAAAGCAGGAAAAAGATACATGCTGAATTTGACCAAGGGTTGATATACTTAATAAGTGAACAGCTCTTCTAAGTTAACGCAAAACATTAAAAGCCAAAAAGGTACATTTATACCATTAAATAAATGCAAATAGCCAATAAAAATGTGTTTAAACTTACTAGTAATTAGTTATTACATGTGTTGCCAAAAGAACACTTTTTAAAGGATAATATTCTGTACAAGTGAGAGTACCCAAGTTGCGAAGACACTGCTGAAAGAATGGAAATCAGTATATCCTTTCTGAAAATTGGATAATATAAACAAAGTATTTCTATTTCTGGCACAGTAATCACTTCTAAGAATCTATCTTAAAGAACCAGTAATGTATTAAAATATTTACATGCAAGGATGATCATTTGCAGGATTGTGTATATGTGTTATTAATTCTCACCGGAGGAAATTTTTTCCATTAAATTTTAGAGAGTGGGAGGGAGTGGAGGGGGGGGAGAAGAGGGAGAAACATCAATGTGAAAAGAGACACATCGACTGGCTGACTACTGCATGCACCCTGACAGAGCCAGGGATCAAACCTGCAACCCAGGTACGTGCCCTTGACAGGGAATTGAACCCAAGACCCTTCAATTCGAGATCCGACACTAACCACTGAGCGAACACCGGTAGTGCTGCAGCATTATTTATAATACAAGAGGCCCGTTGCTCAAAGAGATTCATGCAATAGGCCTTCCCTTCCCCTGGCTGCCGGCACCGGTTTTCCTCCGGCACCCGGGACCCAGGCCTCTGCTCCCGCCGGAGCCTTCAGTCTTCACTGCTCTGGCCGGAGCCTTCAATCTTCACTGCTCCATCTTTGTTGGATTAATTTGCA
Organism: Myotis daubentonii; assembly: GCF_963259705.1. Taxonomy (NCBI): domain Eukaryota; kingdom Metazoa; phylum Chordata; class Mammalia; order Chiroptera; family Vespertilionidae; genus Myotis; species Myotis daubentonii. The sequence continues at coordinate 44,828,239 of NC_081851.1, read as the reverse complement.
TACTCTCCTGATTGGCTGGTGAGTGTAGCGGAGGGATGGTCAATTTACATGTTTGTCTATTATTAGGTAAGATGGGAGAATCGGAAACAAGCATACAATAAGGAAATACTAAATTGTATACAAAATGGAAATATACACACAAAAATGTTTTCCAAAGTTAAAGGAGATGATCAAACACAATGTTAAGTTAAGCTAGATATTAAACTCATATAACTCATTATCAATTTTTAAAATGGATATGTGTACCAAAAAGATGGAAAAATATTTAAAAGCATTAACAGGAGTCATCACTGGATGGTAAGATTAGTGCAGATTTAAATTTGAACAGTTTTCAGTATGTCTACAATAAGAATATGCAACCTTTATAATTAGGGAAAAAACAGTAAGTGAAAAAGAAAGATAACCCAGCCCATTTGGCTACGGTCTGTCTACCTTGATTAAGTCATTATTGAAAAGTTTCTGACCTTCTTTCTGAAAATTTAAAAATTCCCAATACACATAGGAAATACTAGATATATACTCTCATTATTAAACATAACATTCACATATTTCATGAATACAGTGCTAAAGCCAGTCATCAATAGTTATCACTGACTATGCAGAAAGCCTTCATACCAACTACACGTTTATAGTTCTATGGTTTACAAATTACTTTATACAAATATTTGAATTAAAACGTGAATACTATTATCTTTGAAAAACTATTTCAAATGTTAACTGGCTTAAGGGGATATATATGTACCAAGATTAATTTACCAAATATAAATCCATAATTTGGGACTTCATTTTGTCGTGAAATAAAATTTGCAATTTTAAGAATCAGTTCAAATAATAGAATAAAAATCTACCAAAAAATGTTGTTACTAATGATTGATTATTTAGTGCCTGTGTACTTATCTAAAAAACCGGAGAGTCCTAGCTAGTTTGGCTCAGTAGCTAGAGCGTCGGCCTGTGGACTAAAGGGTCCCAGGTTTGATTCCGGACAAGGGCACATTCCCAGGTTGCAGGCTCAATCCCAGTAGGGGGTGTGCAGGAGGCAGCTGATCAATGATTCTCTCCTCACTGATGTTTCTATCTCTCCCTCTCCCTTCCTCTCTGAAATCAATAAAAAATATATTAAAGCCAAAACTGGTTTGGCTCAGTGGATGGAGCGTCGGCCTGCAGACTGCAAGGTCCCAGGTTCGATTCCGGTCAAGGGCATGTACCTGGGTTGCGGGCACATCCCCGGTGGGGGGTGTGCAGGAGGCAGCTGATCCATGTTTCTCTCTCATCGATGTTTCTAACTCTCTATCTCTCTCCCTTTCTCTCTGTAAAAAAATCAATAAAATATATTTAAAAATATATATATATATGTGTGTATATATATATATATATATATATATATATATATATATATTAAAAAAATAACGGAGAGAAACATGTAGTATTTGTTTTTATCCTCACCTGAGGACATGTGTTTGTTTTTTATTGATTTTAGAGAGAGGAAGAGGGAGAGAGAAAGAGAAACATCGATTTGAGAGAGAAACATGGACTGTCTGCCTCAAGGCTCAAACTGCAATCTGGTTATGGGCCCCAACTGGGGATGGAACCTGCAACCCCTTGGTGGGAGGGAGGAAGTTCCAACCAAGCCACACCAGCCAGGGTGAAATGTGTAGTTTTTTAAAAGAGATTATTGCTGACGAACAATATTAAGATAGAGATTCCCATTCAGCTACATTTATCACCATAAATTTCTATTACAATTACCATGGATTTACACCTGAATTTGTTAAAATACGTAAAAATATAGTAACTATTTATTTTGCCAAACACTGTATTCATAATAATGTCCTCCACTTGAATAGATTATCCAAGTTTATACAGTATATAGCATAACTATTAAGAGCGTGGGCTTTTCGGGATTAAATCTTGTTCAAATCCTGGCTCCACTGAATAGTCCTGTACCTCTGTGCAAGTTGCGTAAGCCTTATCTGAAAAGGGTGATAGAGTACCCACCTCAAAGAATTGATAAAGTACCCAACACAAACTGTTCAATAAAGTATTCTGCAAACAGAATTATTCTGCAAATACTGGTATCAGAGTATCTCGAGTTCTAGCTTAGATATGACTACTAACTAAGCAGATGACAGATGATCTTTAGCAAACCACTTAGCCTTTCTGAGATTTAATTCTTCACCTTTCAAATTATATCAATACATGTTCCTGCCTATCTCAAAGGATAGTTAGGAAGGGCAAATGATTTGTCTATTTTAAACAACTGTAGCCGAAACCGGTTTGGCTCAGTGGATAGAGCGTTGGCCTGCGGACTGAGGGGTCCCAGGTTCGATTCCGGTCAAGGGCATGTAACTGGGTTGCGGGCACATCCCTAGTGGGAGATGTGCCGGAGGCAGCTGATCGATGTTTCTCTCTCATCGATGTTTCTAACTCTCTATCTCTCTCCCTTCCTCTCTGTAAAAAATCAATAAAATGTTTTAAAAAAAAAAAAACTGTAATTCACCCAACATAGAACATAGAATAAAATCCACAACATACAAATAGTTTAAAAGACTGATGTACATTTAAAGTAATTTTCACTCTGCTCTCAGAGAAATGTACCTTTCCAAAGCAAATAATGACCTCAATTTACTAATGACCTAGCTATGGTTATGGGGCAAAGCATAACTTCAGGCCTCCAAATTCTCATCAAAATCCAAAAATACCTCTGACTTAGTGAACTGTTCATAAAAATAGCTATAAAAAGCAGCAAACATACAAATTCGACAAAAGCAGCATAGGAATATAAACTTTAAATCATCTCCTAAACTAAATGCAATCCCATAAACTGATACAGTAAAATTCACCCAATATATTCCAAGCTTTTAAAAATGTCTTCTTGCCCTAGCCAGTCTGGTTCAGTGGATAGAGCATCAGCATGTGAACTGAAGGGTCCCAGGTTCCAGTCAAGGGCACATGCTGCCCTGCTTGTGGGTTCAAACAAGCAGAAGGCAGCTGATCAGTGATTCTCTCTCATCATTGATGTTTCTCTCTCATCATTGATGTTTCTCTCTCTCTCTCTCTCTCTCTCTCTCTCTCTCTCTCTCTCCTGCTCTCTTCCTCTCTGAAATAAAAATATATATTTTTAAATGTCTTCTTTATTAAAAAACAAAGCATGAAAGTAAAATGGAAATTCAAATGTTAGCATTGTTGAGATCTTTTCTAACACTACAGCCAAATGCTATTTGGAAATGTAATTTCAAGTTTTAGGATATCTGTCATGACCACATTAAAAAGAGTCCTTATTATGGGATCCTTAATCTGGTTCTACAGACAGGCTTCAATGCGCCTTAACCTGCTGGCAAAATTGTGTCTGTATACGGATATATGTTCCACATTTAGAGTTTACAGCTTCAGACTCTCAGCAAGAACAGAGGTATAAGTGGTATTAATACTCTCATCAAAAACTACTCACATTCTTTTACTACCAATTTTTATTTTAACTACATTACTTTCTACAAGATTTTAAAGTAAACAGTTCATCTAAAGTCCTTACCTTATCAAAACTGTATATCAGATATAAAACTATATACTATCCACATGTTTACCCTTTTATTTAAAACACAAAATTTTTAGATTGCACATTTACTGGTGTGTCCAGGCAGGCTTCTTTAAGTTTGGTCAGAGATTGTAAACTTGAAAAGAAATTAAGTTTTTGGTACTTTTTAAAATAATTTTTCAACATCAACTTGAAACATAACACCCAAAAATATAGTTTTATTTCTTCTCTTGGGTAAACTGTTATGGGGAGTTATATTGAGAAATGAATTCTGAGCACATTATTTTGATACTTTAACTCTGAATTTCTAATCAAGAATGAATTGATGCTCATTTTTGCACAACCTATGGAAGGGGAAAATTAGTCTTAATAATTATTGTGGGCCAGATTACCACAAAGACATATACCCTACACTTCAATTCAACAAGTTTTATCAAGTTCCAACTAGTACAATTCTACCCAGTCATAGATAAATGTTAGTATGAAATACAGGAACTACACAAAGAAAAAATGATAATGGGGGGGATGTGTGAGGAGGGGGGAGGAAGCAACTTATAATAGCTCGGTATAACCTACAAAAAAATTGCTTAAGTAACTTTTTTTAAAAGGAAATTATCACTGTGAAAATGTGTTTAGGAGGCAAATTTTTAAACTGAGCCTGAAAGGAAATATTAAGAAACTGTCTCAGTATTTTCAGAAATCATTGGCCCAGACACAAATAGGAAATCCTTCTATTTTTTGTTCATTAAAACAGGTTTTTAAAAAAATAACAGGATTTCTTAGAGGGTCTGCCTGGACAAATTTTGTGAGCCTTGTTCAACTAACTATATTTACTTAAAGGTAATAAAAACTAAATTCTACTTCAATTCTCCATACTCTTTCCAACTCTCCATAAATCCATTACATGTTTGAGTGCTCCTAAACAGAGTTCTAGGGGGTTCACAAATAATCCTCAACAGGACCTTTCACCAAGTCTCTTCAAAAAATAATCAAGATTAGCTAACTTCAGTTTATTTAGAAACTATGTTTAAAATTAATTGTACTCGTTAAGTTTAAAATTTTTAAAACGCCAACTTAATTATTAAAAGCAATTTTTCCTAATATATTACACAGCAAAGCTATTCCTTTTCCAATTTCAGAATCAAGCCATAATCACACAACTTATATCTGAGATACAGAATACAGTTTGCTGAAATAAGTACTTCAAAGGACTTAGGTTTATCAGTGTATCAAACCACCTGCACCAAAAATAAAAGTATCTAAAAATACAAATAATTTTTAAAATCTGGAAAATTTCAGAATGGCACAATTATTGGAAAGTATAGTTTGAATATAAGCAAAACCCTGCTTCCACCTTTCAGGAAGTAAACACTCAGTTGAAAGTAAACTGAATACCCTTCCACGTTTATTATTGCCTTTGGTCACTAAAGTGAAATTCAAACACAAACAAGATGATACACTTTATAAATCAATTGTCTTAAAGAACCATATTAGAAAACAGGTAGTTTGAAAGTCTTTCAAGCTATCACACACACAACACAAACCCAAAACCTACAGAAGCTGCTGGTAAACGAGCATGTCCTTAACCATCATGTTTCTGTACGGTAACCTTTTATCTAATTCACCTGGTCCAACTAGGCCTTTGGGCCCAGGAGGAGTTAGCTTGCTTCTTTAAGCTAAAAGACCATCTTGCAAGGGTCGGGAATAAAAATTTTAAATCTGGCTGGATCCATGTACGTGCATTAACACTCTTTAATAATCAGAAGTATCAGGAATAAGGTCTTTTATCCCAGGAGCGAGGCCATGACTGTGTCGGGATGGTGTCTGAGGTACAATACTCTCCTTAGTATCACAGAATTGACCATGAAAACAACGAAGGCACGCGAAGAAACGGCATTCATTTTTCACAAATGTCTGAAGTTTCCAATCACCACGGCCACAGTTCATTTCCAGGTATCTAAGGTCTGGCAGAAGGTTTTCACACACCCACCCACCACCACCACCACCACCACCACCACCCCCCCCAGGGAGGGGAAAGCCACCATCCTCCTCCCAGAGAGTCGAAAGGAAACCACAGGGACGCGAGGCCTCGGCAGCACCCCGACAACCAGGGGGCGGCCGGAGGGTCGCAGGTCCGGCCCGGGGAGGGAAGCCCGCCCCGGCCGCCCCTCCCTCCCCTCCCATCGGGAGCGGAGGCGCTCGTTAGTGCCTCGCTAATTGACACCTGTAATGAGGAAACTTTCCCGGCGCCCAGGCCGCGGGCCGGGCCTGGCTGCAGCTCGGCCGCGGACCCCTCCCGGCGCCCAGGTGAGCCGGCCGAGCTGGGCCCGAGGCGGCGCGGCGGCCGCGCCACCGCGCACCTTCCCGCGGCGCTAGGCCCGCACGCCGCCGGCTCGGCCGTCCCTCCCGCGGGCCGCAGCGGCCGGCCGGGCAGCGCGGGGGCCCCCAGCCCTAAACCCCGACCGGCGCCGCCGCGCTACTTACTTTCATTTAACACCTCCACCAGGTCTGCGCAGTTCTCGCACATCGTTCGGCCGCCGCCCCCCCCTCCCCCGCTTCGGATCGCGCTGACTGATCCCGACCGGCGGGGGGGAGGGGAGAGAGGCGGAGGCGGGGGCCGGCCGGCCGGCGGGGCGGGGAGGCGACGAGGGCGGGCGGCGGCGGGGACGGGGCGGGAGCAGGATGGGGGAGGGGGCCGGCGGTCGCCGGGGCGGGCGGGGGAGGGGAGGGGGGTGAGGGGAGGTGCGCAGGCCGGAGGGGCGCCGAGGCGCCGGCGGCGGGGAAGGGGGGGAAGGACGGGGGGAGGGGAGAGGGAGGGAGGGGGCGGGTGGGGAAAGCAGCAGCAGAGTCACTTCACCGACCAGACGCCGCGGCCACCGCCGACGCCGCCGCCGCCATTTTAATAGAGCGTTCGGGCTGCGCTCGGCTCTTTCCGTGCGGGCGACGGGGCCCGCGAGAAGCGCCGCGCGCGCTCATTCCTCCGCCTCCCGCCCTCGCCTCGCCTCCCGCCCTCCCACTCGGCCTCCGCACACACGCCGCACGCTCCGCTCCAAGCCGCGGCCCGCTCGCTGCCCTCCCTTTCCTCTTCCGTCCGGCCTCCCCGCCCACGGCCCACCCCCTCGGCGCGTCCGCCCCCCGCCCCGCCCCGCCCGGATCTCCGTCGGCGGCCGGAAGGGAGACGGCAGCCAGCGCGGCCGCGGGGGGGAGGGGGGCCCGGGTGAGTCGAAGATGGCGGCGGCGGCGCTGAGCCGGTCGCGATTGCGCGGCGGCGCCCACGACGGCCCCCTCCGCGGGCGCAGAGGCCCAGCGAGCGCAGCTCTGTCCCCCGCCCTTGAGCTTCGCCATTTTCCCTCCGGGCTCGCGAAGGGAAGCGGGCGCCGCTTTCTGCCACATCTCCCTTCCCCGCGCTGCGTGGGGGGGCGGGGGGGACGGCCATGGGGATCCGGGCCGCCGCCGCCGCCCAGGGGGGCACACGGCCCTCCCCCCGCGGGCTTTGCGCGGACGGAACGGCCCCGTCGGCCTGGCCTGCGGCCGCGTCCCTCACTACCTTCAGTCCCGCGGGCTCATCCTCCCTCGAGCCTGAGACGCCTGAGGAGACGAGAAATGGCGGGGAGCGGCGCCCACATGGGCAGCTCCTCCTTTTCACGCGAGAGGGCCCCTGAGGCGTCGTCCACCTGAGTCCTCACCTGAGGCGGCCGGCGCTGCTCCTCGGGGGAGAGCAGCTGTCAAGGGAGTGGAGACGGGGCCGGGGCGGACGGGGCCGGGGCAGGCAGGGAGTTCCGGGCCGAGGAGCCCGCTGCCTGGGGATGGCCCTCGCGCCCGCCCTTCCCACACCTTCGTCGCCGGTATGTGTCCCGCCCGGTGATGGAGGGACGTGGCTGAAAAGTCCCCCAGGGCGGGGGCCTCGTGTGGTGCGAACCGAGCCCCGACCGGCTGGGGAGGGGTCGCTCCGCCGCGGGTTTCGTGGAAGTGGGCGCGCCACCACCTCGCCGTGCGGGCCGCAGCCCGGGGTGGCTGCGGGGGCGCTGCCCGTCCTGTGGTGAGCGGCTCCCCGGGAGCAGGGGCCCCTCGGGGCTGGAGAGCCCTCCAGACAGCACCTTCCCTTCCCGTCTTTCCCCCGAAATCTGGGCTCCTAGACTTCAGGCCCCGCGGGCAGACATCCCTCCGGCCTCCAGCCCCCCTGCCCTCCTCCCTGCCGCCGGGAGACCCGCCACAGCCAAGTGGGTTTGTTGGTGGGTGTTTTCAGGGGCCATCGGAGAGACCCCCGTCCCGCGACAGCCCCCAGTAATGTCTCCTGTCGATTGAAAGCCAGGCCGGGTGTGAGCTCTCGGGCGGCCGCATGTTTGCGCTCTCGCCAGCGACACGGAAGCAGAAAGCCGCAGAGTTGACGGTGAGCGCGTCCTACGGGTGATGGGCCGCGGACCTGGCGCCAGAAGCCGGTGCAATTTGGTGAACCGGTATCACCCCCCCACACACACACACAAATTCAATCAAAAGGCTGGGAAGAAATTGAAGGAGATACAAATAAGTGGAAACAAAAATAATTTCTACAAATTTGTCAAAAATAAAATCTGCAGAGTGGGTCTTTTGGAAAGAATTGCCCATTCCTAATAAAAGGGTCAAATTCAGCAGACATGCCCCTTAACCCTTAGTTCTTTCTGCCTGAAACATGCTCCTGATACACAAAGTAATACAGCATCCATTTTGATTTTTTTTTGTCCACAATGAAACCACAAACAAGATAAACTTCCACCATAAAGTTGATAGTACAGAATTGTGAAGTGTGGGTGGATCACTGATACATCCTTGAGCAGCTTCTACCCCCTTTTCCCTTAATCCACACTTAGATTTCCATTATTTGTAGCCACATTCCTGATACAACTTTTCTTTTGATAATTACTTGTAAGTTATCTGTCAACTATGCTTTTAAGACCACAGAGGACACATAACAGTTCTTGAAAATAGGAAAACTACTACATACTCTGACCTTTAAATATTTTTTTAATCAGTTGCTTTCTATTCTTTCTTCTTTAAATAATTATGTGAAATGATTTGAGAATCTTGTTCCAGCCAGAGTGCTCAGTTGGTTGGAGGTTCATCCAGTGCACTGAAAGTTTGCCCGTTTGATTCCCGATCAGGGCACATACCCTGGTTGCGGTCAGGGTGCACACAGAAGGCAACTGATGGATGTTTTTCTCTCACTAAGCATGTCCTCAGGTGAGGATTGATTAGAGAATTACTCCCAGGTATGATCATTTAATCATCACTTCAGTATTCAACAAACTTCTGTGAAGGGCCAGATAAATATTTTAGTCTCTATTTCTTATCCCAACTACTCCACTCTAAGCAGAAAAGGAGCCATAGAGAATATATGCTGAATAAGTATGGCTGTACTCCAATAAAACTTCATTAATGGACTTTGAAATTTTTTTCAACCATTTAAAAATTATTCTTAGCCCACAGGCCACACAAAAACCGGTAACCAGCCATATTTGGCCTATGGGTTGTAGTTTACCAACCCTTTACTTCAGCTGCTGGTAAATAGATAAGGGCATAGAAGCTAGTAAGAAGGTTGCCTGCCTGCCTCCTGACTCTATAGTCTTTACTCTTCAGTGCTATCTTGGTATATGTGTCAACAGAGACTTTTTAATATACTTGAGAGGTGTGAATTCTAAAAGAATTATGGAACAGAATCTGACAAAATATCTCCTAAATTCTTGTAAGTTGATTTTCAAAAAACTAATCAACCACCATACACCTTTGATAGCTAGTACATTGCTGATGACTTTTCAATAATTTGTATACATGTCACCATCTAGTGGTACAATTATGCTTTGAGTAAAATTATATAATCTATGAAATTTCTAATTCTCAAGCTTGTAGTATCTATCATAATAAAAGGGCAATATGCTAATTAGACCAGCTATCCTTCTGGACATCCTTCCTGATGAAGCTAAGGCCAGAGGAAAGCCAGCCCAGGTCCCGGATGCTGGAGAGAAGCCGGTGTCGGCAGCTGGGGGAAGGAAGGCCTACACTTGCATGAATTTTCATGCATTGGGCCTCTAGTATTTCAAATACTATATTCTTAAATACTTCCCTGGAAACCAGCCCAACATAAACTTTGGAAAATTATTATTGCTGTGGAAATTATCTGTCCTCCTGAGCATTCTGGTTGCTGTTACTGAAATAAGATTTTTGTCTCTGGATTTGGAGGTTGAAGTCATCCTCCTATATAATAAAAGGGTAATATGCAAATTGACCCTAATGGTGGAATGACTGGTCACTGTGACATTCACTGACCACCAGGGGGCAGACGCTCAATGCAAGAGCTGCCCCCTAGTGGTCAGTGCGCTCCCACAGGGGGAGCTCTGCTCAGCCACAAGTGGGGCTGACTGGCAGTGGCGGGAGCCTCTTCTGCAGCGCTAAGGATGTCCAACTGACAGCTTAGGCCCACTCTTCAGTGCTATCTTGGTATATGGGTCAACAGAGAGCATGGAGCAGGACTAAGCCACAGCTGGAAGTCTGGCCACTGTGCACTGAAGTGATAAGAACTAGGAGCACAGCCCTAACCGGTTTGGCTCAGTGGATAGAGTGTCGGCCTATGGACTGAAGGGTCCCAGGTTTGATTCCGGTCAAGGGCATGTACCTTGGTTGCGGGCACATCCCCAGTAGGAGGTGTGCAGGAGGCAGCTGATCAATGTTTCTCTCTTCGATGTTTCTAACTCTATCCCTCTCCCTTCCTCTCTGTAAAAAGTCAATAAAATATATTCTAAAAAAAAAAAAAAAAGAACTAGGAGCACTGATGGTATCTGGTACACCATCCTTCCCTCTTCTAACTGCCTTGGATACAAATGTGATATGTGGAGAAGCAGCAGCCATCATGACACAATAATCCTATAAGCAAAATCCAAGGCATTAAAGATGACAAAATGGAAAGAGAAAAGGCTTGGGTACCTGGTGGTGTTGAGCAGCTGAATCAGTGCTAGCAACTAACTGCCTACTTGTTGCTATGTAAGACATTTGGTTACCTAACAAAAACCCTAAAGTCACTATCGGAGTTTTGCACTTACTAAAACTAGTGTGTTAGGCACAGTAACGCCCTCCCCACACAGACACACACACACACACACACACACACACACACACACACACACTCCCAAAGATGTCCATGTCCTAATCCCCAGAATCTGAATATGGTACCTTAACATGGCAAAAGGAAGATTGTTTTAGATTATTCATATGTGCTCAATTAATTATATACAGCTTTCAAATAAGAGAACCTTTCTCAGCTTTATTCAGAGGGAGCTATGACTACATAAGAGTGATCAGAGAGATGCAATTTCCTAGCTTTGAAAGCAGAAAGTGGGCCATGAGCCAAGAAATGCGGTGACCTTGAGAAGCTGTAAAAGATAAATTCTCCCCTTCAGCCTCCAGAAAGGAACACAGCTGACACCAGTGAGACCATATTAGACTACTGATTTACAGAATTATAAAATAATGCTTGTTAAAAGAAACAAATTTAGTTGAACCCTGGCCAATGTGGCTTGGAGTGGCTCAGTTGGGCCTCATCCCATGCAACAAAGGTTGCTGATTCAATTCCTGGTCAGGATACATGCCCAGGTTACAGTCTCGATCCCCGGTATGGGGTGTGCAGGAGGCAGTCAATGTTTCCCTTTCTCCCTCTCCCTTTCTCTAAAATATATAAAAGAAATTTATTTTTAAGCCACTAAATTTGTGGTAATTTGTTACAGCAAAAAATAAAAATAAAAAAAAATAGAAAACTAATAAAAGTAGCATGCAGATATAGCAAAATCCCTGAAACACAAAAATAAAGCCAATATAACTAGAACATGGTTGTGGGAGAAGGCCCAGGCCAGATTTTGCAGAGCACCACAGATCTTGCTAAATTGTTGGCTTAGAGATCCTAAAAGCAATTGAAGTGTGGAAGCTATACAATCATATTTGTATTTTAAAATAGTTTGACTAATCTACAGAGAATGGATTGGAGGTAGAGACAACAGAGGGTTACTAACATTAATCCAGAAAGATGATGATGATAGCTTAGACTAAGGCTATCGGAAAGACATGGATATAAAATGAGTCCACCTAAGAATATTTTAGGGGTGAAAAGAAGACGACTTGGTATATGGGTATGGGGAGATGATGGTATCGGGGATGGCTCCAGATTTCTGAAATGCACAACTGGATATAGTGGTGCCATTTACCAAGATAGGGATCACTTGAAGGACCAGAGGGAGGTGGGGTCAATAAAAAGACATAATGTTTTAGAACTGCTCAACTTGATGTCACTGTGGTGCCTGTGAGACAGCCAGAAGGGGTTGTTGAGCTGGCAGTTATGTTGATCTAAAGATCAAGAAGAAAGTCCCAGACTGGAAATGTAAATATGAAAACAATCCTTAGTATACTAGCTCTTTGTCATATGGGGGAGGGAGGCAGATAACTGCTACACATTCAGCATCACAGGTTCCATACATGAAGAAGCACTTCCCTCAACTGTCCTCATCAGAAAAGCAAAAACTTTCAAAAAAGCCTACACTAACTTTACTTTTGGTCTCACTTCCCAAAATTGTCACATGGCCACATTTAAGCCTCAAGGAAAAGCTAGTGGCAGTGGGTATTAAGTCAGTTTACTTACAGTGTCTGCCACAAATGGTACATGAAGTCATGAAATAATATAGGGAGAGGTAATTCTATACAGTGAAAGAAAAGAATCAAAACAGAGCCTGAGGAATTTGAATTGGATTAGAGCAGTGGTCCTCAACCTTGGCTGCACATTAGAATCACCTGGGAATCTTTTTAAAATCCTGATTTCTGGGCCTCATCCTCCAGAAATTCTGTTTCTTTGTGATGGGGTGGGGCCACAACATTAATAACAAAGAAACAGAATTTCCAGAGGATGAGGCCCAGAAATTAGGATTTTAAAAAGATTCCCAGGTGATTCTAATGTGCAGCCAAGGTTGAGAACCACTGGATTAGAGGAAGAGAAGATAATCCCCAAAAGTAACAAATACGGTAAGGGAGTGGGGAGGGAATTGGGTATCAATTAAGCCAAGGGAAAAGATGACAATTGTGGAATACTAGAAAGTCAAGTAAAACGAGATCTATAAAATTATAAGATTTAGTGCATGGAGGTCATGGGAGATGGAATTATGGACACTGAAGCCTCATTACAGTAGACTGAAGACCATTTATAGAAGAAACTATTAAAGTAGAAAACTATTTTAAGAATTTAGACTCAAAGAGAAGGTGGGGTAAATGCTAGTGGAAACATGAAATTAATCATAGGTAACACTGTACATACTGTGCAAAAGACACTGTTCTAAGCACTCATTTAATTTTCTCAAGCACCTTGTATGCTGTGTGCTATTGTTCTCCCTATTTTCCAGAAGAGAATAATAAGGTACTGAGAGGTTAAATAATTTGTGCCAGAGACAGAGGGTGATAATACCAGGAGAGAAAAGTCAGAGTGGTTGCTGTAATTTTTCTAAGAAGGTGAGAGAGGATGGAATCCATTGCAAAGGTAGAAGGATTGAATTTTGATAATGGGTACCCATGTGCATACATTTGACGATCAGGAATTGAGGGAGTTCCCATCAGATGATTTGGGGTATTTTCCTGAAATAAGAGGCAAGGTCATCTGGAGTCAAGGAGAAGTTAGGAGTATGCCAGACTGAAAGAACTATAGGTTTGAAATAAAAACTCTGGAGGGTGATGAACTGATTAACCAGAAAAGTGTGGTAGTGATGCTAGGTGGAGATGAAGATATGGTAGAGCTTTGTTTTCAGTATTCATTGAACTTCATGATGCCTGTCTTACCAGAGCCATTGATGTACAGTTGGCCCTGTGCAGTGAGCAACTTAAGAGAATGCCATCTACATCTTAGACATAACTTTATGTCTGGTTTCTTTAACAATGTTTTTAAAATGCATCCATTTTGTTGCATGTATTAAGTACTGTTTTTCTTTTTTTATTGCTGACTAGTATCATGATATTCTTTTAATTTTAAAAATGTCCCCATGATAATTGAAATTTTTAAATATCATGAGTTATAACAGAACCTAATTGCCATTTAGATGAAATATGTTGTTAGCACTTCCAACTTTGAATAAGACATTTAACCACCATTTGTATTCGCAGGTATGTAACCTGCAATAAGCCATCCTATATAATAAAAGGGTAATATGTAAATTGACCCTAATAGCAGAACCACTGGGAATGACTGGTCACTATAACACACACTGACCACCAGGAGGCATACGCTCAATGCAGGAGCTGCCCCCTGGTGGTCAGTGTGCTCCCACAGGGGGAGCTCTGCTCAGTCACAAGCCAGGCTGATGGTGCCAGCACAGCGGTGGTGGCGGGAGCCTCTCCTGCCTCCTCAGCAGCACTAAGGATGTCTGACTGCAGCTTAACCCTGCTCCCCACTGGCAAGTGGACATCCCCGAGGGCTCCTGGGCTGCCAGAGGGATGTCTGATTGCCAGCTTAGGCCCGGTCCTTTAGGGAGCAGGCCTATGCCAGCAGGTGGACATCCCCTGAGGGGTCCCAGACTACAAGAGGGCACAGGCCGGGCTGAGGGACCCCCCCTCCCCAATGCACAAATTTTTGTGCACCAGTCCTCTAGTCATATATATTGTTGAAGCAACAATGCTGTTTTTCCATTTCAGAAATATAATCAATTGCTTTATTATTGTACCAGTCATACCATGTTGTAAGCAGGGAGGTAACACAATCCGGTTTGCATTTGGAAAAGATTCTTCATTGTGCATAGGAATAATGTAGAGATTTGTTAAAATACAGGTTCTGATTCAATCTGAGCTGGGGCCTAAGATTCCCAGGTGATGTGCATATTGTAAACCTATTAGAAGGCTATTCTGGAATCCAGGAAAGATGAGACCTAGGTTAATGGCAATGGAAGAAGAGAGAAGTAGGTGGATTTAAGATCTATTCTTATGTTGTAGACTTGAATAAAACTTAGTGAGTGGATATGTGAGAGTACGGGAGATGTCAAAGGTGATTCCCAGATTTCTTGCATGAAAATTGAAAGGGATGGGGTGCTGTTGAGAAAAGGAACATTGAAGAACTAGATTATTTTGAATTTTATAGGGATAGGGTGGGCAGAATTCAGTTTCTGTCTTATTGAGCCTAAGATTCAAAGGTATATGGGCAGAAAAGAAGTCTAAGCAGGAATTTTAAATTTAAATTTAAAAAGACATTTAGATTGTGTCTGAAACCAGAATGGATGACACCTCCTGGGTAGATTGAGAGGTGCAATGAGATGGTTCAGGACTGCACCATGAGGAACTTGTCAAACTTGTCTCATGACTTTCAGCTTCTATTTCAGAAGTTTCATAAAAAGCAATATGCTTTCACAGAACTACAGCTGGACTGTTCTATTTGAGGGCATATTTTTCAAGATTATTTTGAAATTCTTATCTCCAATATTCCTGGATTTTCTGAAATGAGTCAGCTTGACTGAGCAGATAACTGAAAATCCAGGCACATTCTCAAACTTATTTAGCAAAGGCAGCCTGAGAAATTTTAAATAGTTCAGACTTACCAAAATCAATGACTTTTGCTTGAGGTTGTGACTTTACATTTATTAAGTAACTCAGGATCTATTCAAGAGTTGTGATTCTATTAAATTCAGGAAATTCATTATTAATCAATTTATCTTGTGATGACTGAATTCAGAAAGATTCTGGAAGTTCTTTTAAACATAAATTCATGGAAAAAATAGATATATAACTGAATATGTATTATAATTCCATGCAATTATATAAACAAATTGTATTTTAAATTAATACAAGTTCTGGGGTTAGAGTTTGCATTGCTAAGAGTTAAAAACGAATCCTCTAGTTTGTAAAAAGTTTCTAAAAGAGGTCTTTTTTCTTTACCCTGGATATCAGGAAGCACAGAGATTTTTAACTGAAAGACAAAGCAGAGCATACAAGCAATGTAATTAGTTAGCTAAGGCTCTATGGGGTACAAAATGTGTAAGTATTATGGAGAAGGGCAATTTACTGCACAGCACCTCAACGAACAAAGATGGCTGACCCAAAAGGAGTATCCTGCAGAACATTTTAGCTCCTAAAATTTAAGGGCCACCCTAGCCAGTGTGTTCAGTGTTTAGAATGGTGACCAGAGCACCAAGGGTCGAGGGCATTTACCTGGGTTGCAGATTCAATCCCTGGCCCCGTTAAGGGAACATGCAGAAGGAAACTAATGAATGTATCTTTTTCATATTGATGCTTCTCTAAAAAAATCAATGGAAAAAATATTCTTGCATGAGGATTAACAACAACAACAAAATATATCAGGGCAATTTTTTGGTGTTATGCATGAATGAATCAAAGTAGTTATATGGTCTCTTCTATTTTTTAAAAATACATTTTTATTGATTTCAGAGAAGAAAGGAGAGGGAGAGAGAGATAGAAACATCAATGAGGAGAATCATTGATCAGCTGCCTCCTGCACACCCCACACTGGGGATGGAGCCTGCAACCTGGGCATGTGCCCTGACTGGGAATCGAACCATGACATCCTGATTCATAAGTTGATGCTCAACCACTGAGCCATGCCAGCCAGGCATCTTTTCTATTTTAACCTTGAAGACTTGACAGCTCTCAGTAGTTGCAAACATTGTCAGAAGCAGAAAAATTTTTTCCTGTAGCCTAATAACTGGCTTATTATTTTATTATTTCCATTCTGGGAGTTTTTTTGTTTGTTTGTTTGTTTTTAAAAAAAGCAAACACTATTTGTAATGCTTAAGGAAACCTAAAGGGTAGCTGGTCCCTGTAGATGAAGACTCAAACTTCAAGTGAACTCAGGAGCGAAAGAATTTCTTGTAGACCATTACCAACAGTCTAGAAAATGAGGGGGAGAAGTGTGAATGTTCCCATGTCCCGTGTAGTTCAGGGTTCGGGGATCTGGAGAAGGGGCGGCACGCAAATGAGAGGTGAGACAAGAAATAATAATTTGGAAATATGGGGGCCACGCGGGCAAGCCCAATGCCAGAGAAAGGACTTCCACTGGTGCCCAGGCCTTGCCAACCTTTTATTCACTTTTGGATACACATTTAGCCCTTAGGCAGGTAATTGCGGTAATAGACAGACTATCTTAAAGGTCAGTAAATAATAGAAAGATTTACTCTGAAACTATTTGGTCAGGAAATAGCTCGAGCCCCCATTGTTGGGACTAAACAATCGGTGCATAACTCTGGCCCTTGCCATGGGTTCAAGGTTCACCAGCATTCCAGGATCCTTATTTATACTTCTCTGCTAGTGAAGACAATGGGTGGCTTCCTGCAGAGAAGTACATCGCTTCTTTCTATATCTAAGAAATAGGCAAGTTATAAACAGGTAAAATGTATTTAAGAAGTTTGCTCTTAGAACTGATTGGGCATGTTGAGTAAGTCTGACCTTACTTAGTATACTTAGACCAAAGTGGGGGAGGGGCGCTCAGAGTTCCTTTTCCTGTTTTAGTTGTAGTGAAAGGACATTCAGGCTCAGGGACCTAGTTAGATAGCAGGGGATTTCTTATGACCTATTGCAGTATAAAAAATAGTGTATTATTTGTACAACCAAAAACTATTTTATGGTTTAAGGAGAATAAAGTTGACTACATGCCCTGGCCGCTGTGGCTCAGTTGGTTGGAACGCTGTCCCATACACCAAAGGTGGCAGATTCCATTCTTTGTCAGGGCACACATACTTAGGTGTGGGTTCGATCACTGGTTGGGGTGCATATGGGAGGCAACACATCTGTTTCTCTCTCTAAAAAAAAGTGGACTACATTAAAAAAAATAGTGTGTCCTAGTTTGCAAAATTCTGGTCTTTTTAATAGACTAGCTGAAGAGAGATTTAATAAATTAAGTGCATGCTAACTTATTAGGCTCCAAAGAAATACTGAGTGTGAAAAGAAAATACGCTGTGGAGTACTATGCAGCAGTAAAAAAAGGATTCCTTACTCTTTGAGACAGCATGGAGGAACCTGGAGAGTAGTATGCTAAGTGAAATAAGCCAGTCAGAGAAAGACAAGTATCATATGATATCACTCATATGTGGAATCTAATGAACAAAATAAACTGCTGTACAAAATAGATCCAGAGACAGAGAAGCATAGAATAGACTGCGGAATCTCAGAGGGAAGGCAGAGGAGTGTGGGTAGGTGGGAAGTGATCAAGCAAACAACTTGTATACATATATGCATAACCCACCCTTGTTGGTTTGGCTCAGTGGATAGAGTGCCAGCCTGCGAAACAAAGGGTTCGATTCTGGTCAAGGGCATGTACCTTGGTTTCAGGCTCTTCTCCGGATTGGGCCCTGGCAACCAATCGATGTGTTTCTCTCACATCAATATTTCGGTCTTTCCTTCTCTCTAAAAAGTAACGGGAAAATACCCTTGGGTGAAGATTAAATAAATAAATAAATAACATATTTTTTATTTATTTACTAGAAGCCTGTTGCACGAAGATTCGCGCAATAGGTCTTCCTTCCCCTGGCTCCCGGCACCGGTTTTCCTC
This sequence comes from Myotis daubentonii, assembly GCF_963259705.1. Taxonomy (NCBI): domain Eukaryota; kingdom Metazoa; phylum Chordata; class Mammalia; order Chiroptera; family Vespertilionidae; genus Myotis; species Myotis daubentonii. The sequence goes on along the minus strand of NC_081851.1, from coordinate 44,810,165 downwards.
TGGCACCTGGTACCCAGGCCTTTGGTTTGGCCGCAGCAGAGAAGCCAAGCTCCTTCAGTCTTCAGTCTTCACTCTGGCCAGAGCCTTCAGTTTTTGCTTCGCACCTATGTATGCAAATTAACCGTCATCTTTGTTGGGTTAATTTGCATACTCATCCTGATTGGCTGGTGGGCGTAGCAGAGTGACACCAATTTGCATGTTTCTATTTTATTAGTGTAGATTGGACACAGATAATAGGGTGGTGAAGGCTTGGGGCAGGGGGTGGGGTGGGCTTGAAGGGGTCAGTGGGGGATAAAAGGGGACATAAGCAGTACTTTCAACAATAAAGATTAAAAACAATAGATTCAGAGACATAGAAGCATGGAATAGACCAGTGGTCGGCAAACTCATTAGTAACAGAGCCAAATATCAACAGTACAATGGTTGAAATTTCTTTTGAGAGCCAAATTTTTTTTTTTTAAATGTAAGTAACCACTTTTTTTTTTAAAATATATTTTTATTGATTTTTTACAGAGAGGAAGGGAGAGAGATAGAGAGTCAGAAACATCGATGAGAGAGAAACATTGATCAGCTGCCTCCTGCACATCCCCCACTGGGGAAGTGCCTGCAACCCAGGTACATGCCCTTGACCGGGAATCAAACCCGGGACCCCTCAGTCCGCAGGCTGACGCTCTATCCGCTGAGCCAAACGGGCTTTGGCTGAGAGCCAAATTTTTTAAACTTAAACTATATAGGTAGGTACATTGTTATTAACTTAATTAGGGTACTCCTAAGGCTTAGGAAGAGCCACACTCAAGGGGCCAAAGAGCCACATGTGGCTCATGAGCTGCAGTTTGCCGACCATAGGAATAGACTATCCAATCTCAGATGGAAGGCAGGGGTGGGTGGGTAGGAGGAAGAGATCAACTAACCAAAGCACTTGTATTCATATACGCATAACCCAGGACAAAGACAATAGGGTGGTGAAGGCCTGGGGCAGGAGGGTGGGAGGTTTGGGGGACTGAGAAAGGGTCAAAGGAGAAAAGGGGGGATATATGTAATACTTTCAACAGTAGAGAGTTTAAAAAAGAAGAAATATGCCCTGACTGGTTTGGCTCAGTGGATAGAGCGTCGGCCTGTGGACTGAAAGGTCCCATGTTCGATTCTGGTCAAGGGCATGTACGTTGGTTGTGGGCACATCCCCAGTAGGAGGTGTGCAGGAGGCAGCTGATCGATGTTTCTCTCTCATCAATGTTTCTAACTCTCTATCCCTCTCCCTTCCTCTCTAAAAAATCAATAAAATTTATTTTTTTAAAAAAGAAGAAATACTCAGGGTATTTTGAAATGGAGTAAACATTTGTTAGGAAAGAAAAGGCCTAGTTTAGTCAGCAAACGTTGGGGAAAAGATATCATTTCTTTGGATATCTTAACAGAGAAGTGAGAGCAATGGTATTGTTTGGCATTAGGTCAATTTGAAGTGGATGAGGGAAAGTACTTGAATTTTAGATTCTACATTTTTCCAAGATATTTTTCCACAATGGAAGTAATGGTTTCAACTTTCCCAACCAACAGATTTGGCCCTTTCCCTCAAACTCTGCAATTTTCCCCTAAGTTAGGTTATTAGTATCAGTAGTTTTACTTATTTTAATTACCAAAAAGACACAGTAATTAGTAACGGACAGGAGTAAGCTGCTAAAAGTACTACTTATAGACAGCCAGTTGGCCTGGAGGTCAAATCCCCCCTAGTGTTACCTACAACGATCAAGGCTTAACTACAAGACAGCCCACAAAGACCACTAGGGGGTGTACCAAGAAAGCATAAGAAATGCAGAGACAAAAAAACAGGACAGAAATGGAGGAAGGCAAAATGCTGGATATAGAGCTCAAAACCACACTTTTAAGGTCTCTCAAGAACTGTCTAGAAGCCACTGATAAATTTAGTAAGGCCCTCGAAAAGACTGGTGAGACCGCCGATAAATATAGTGAGATCCTTAAGAAATCTAATGAGACCCTCGATGTTGTGATAAAGGACCAACTAGAAATTAAGCATACAATGACTGAAATAAAGAATATTATACAGACTCCCAACAGCAGACCAGAGGAGCGCAAGAATCAAGTTAAAGATTTGAAATGCGAAGAAACAAAAAACACCCAAACGGAAAAGCAAAATGAAAAAAGAATCCGAAAATATGAAGATAGTGTAAGGAGCCTCTGGGACAGCTTCAAGCGTACCAACATCAGAATTATAGGGGTACCAGAAGGAGAGAGAGGGCAAGATATTGAAAACCTATTTGAAGAAATAATGACAGAAAACTTCCCCCACCTGGTGAAAGAAATAGACTGACAAGTCCAGGAAGCGCAGAGAACCCCAAACACAAGGAATCCAAAGAGGACCACACCAGGACACATCATAATTAAAATGCCAAGAGCAAAAGACAAAGAGAGAATCTTAAAAGCAGCAAGTGAAAGAAACTCAGTTATCTACAAGGAAATACCCATACGACTGTCAGCTGATTTCTCAACAGAAACTTTGCAGGCCAGAAGGGAGTGGCAAGAAATATTCAAAGTGATGAATACCAAGAACCTACAACCAAGATTACTTTATCCAGCAAAGCTATCATTCAGAATTGAAGGTCAGATAAAGAGCTTCACAGATAAGGAAAAGCTAAAGGAGTTCATCACCACCAAACCAGTATTATATGAAATGCTGAAAGGTATCCTTTAAGAAGAGGAGGAAGAAGAAAAAGGTAAAGATACAAATTATGAACAACAAATATGCATCTATCAACAAGTGAATCTAAGAATTAAGTGAATAATCTGATGGGGGGGTGTGGGGGATGCGGGAAGAGACTGGACAAAAATCGTGCACTGATGGATGAGGACAGTGGGTGGGGAGTGAGGGCGGAGGGTGGGGCGGGAACTGGGAGGAGGGGAGTTATGGGGGGAAAAAAGAGGAACAAATGTAATAATCTGAACAATAAAGATTTAATTAAAAAAATAAATGCCACTAAAAAAGTACTACTTATAAATAGTAATTAAACAATTTTATATAATTCGTTTCTTTAATCCTTATCTGAGGATATATTTTAGTGATCTTTTGAGAGAAAGATAAACATTGATGTGAGAAACTTTGATTAGAGAAATATCAATCAGTTGCCTTCTGCATGCACCCCAACCAGGAACAGAACCTGCAACCTAGATATGTGCCCCGACTGGGAATCAAACTTGCAAACTTTTGGTGTATGGAACAATGCTGCAAACAAGCCACCTGGCCATGGCTTATATTTCTTTATAATCCAGACCTTTCTTTATCTATAAACTTTTAAAAAATAAAAGTATTTTCATTGATTTCAGAGAGGGAGAGAGACATAGAAGCATCAATAATGCTTATCATTGATGGGCTGTCTCCTGCCTGTGCCCTTGACTGGAATCAAACCAGGGACCCTTCAGTCCACAGGCTGATGCTCTATTCACTGAACCAAACCAGTTAGGGCCATCCACACAGAACCAAAACCAGTTCATTGCTTTATGTGACCATATTTTTTAAAAAATATATTTTATTGATTTTTACAAAGAGGAAGGGAGAGGGATAGAGAGAAACATCAATCAGTTGCCTCCTGCACACTACCCACTGGGGATGTGCCCACAACCAAGGTACATGCCCTTGACCGGAATAGAACCTGGGACCTTTCAGTCCGCAGGCTGATGCTCTATCCACTGAGCCAAACCGGTGAGGACAATGTGACCATATTTTATGAAACTCCTTGTCTTTTTTTAAAATATATTTTATTGATTTTTTTACAGAGCGGAAGGGAGAGGATTAGAGAGTAAGCAACATCCATGAGAGAGAAACATCGATCAGCTGCCTCCTGCACACTCCCTACTGGGGTTGTGCCTGCAACCAAGGTACAAGCCCTTGACTGGAATTGAACTGGGACCCTTCAGTCCGCAGGTTGACGCTCTATCCACTGAGCCAAACTGGTTAAGGCGAAACTCTTTTTCTTGAAAACTTGTCTGATTCCTGGTCAGGGTACATGCCTGGATTGTGGGCTTGATCCCTAGTAGGGGATGTGTGCAGGAGGCAGTTGATCAATGATTCTCATCATTTATGTTTCTCTCTCCCTCTCTAAAATAAAAAAAAAAATAAAACCATCAACAAAATGAAAACCACCTACTGAATGGGGGAACATATTCACCAGTGATACAGCAGATAAGGGGTTATCCAAAACCTATGAAACTTATGCAACTCAACACCAAAAACAATCTTATTAAATGGGCAAAAGATCTGAATACACTTCTCCAAAGAGGACATACAGCCAATAGACACATGAAAAAATACTCAATGTCACTAGTAAATTAAACCCATAATGAAATGACTGAACATCTGCCAGAATAGCTACTATCAATAAATCAATATGTTGTTGGCAAAGATGTGGAGAAAAAGGAACTTTCGTGCACTGTTGGTGGTAATGCAGATTGGTGCAGCCATTATGGATAGGGAGTTACCTCAAAAAATTAAAAATGGAACTGCCTTATGACCCAGTAATTACACCCTGGAAATATATGTAAAAAACCCCAAGCACTATTCAAAAGAATGTATGTACGCCTATGTTCATTGCAGTGTTAACAATAGCCAAGACTTGGAAGCAGCCTAAAGGCCCATCAGATGAGTGGATTAAAAAAGTTGTGGGTGCATTTACATAGTGGGATACTATTACCTTTTCCGAGAGCATGAATGAAGAATATTATGCGAAGTGAAATAAGCCAGTCAGAGCATCATATATCACTCATATGTGGAATCTAATGAACAAACTAAACTAACCAAGCATAAACAGACTCAAAGGGAACAGTGATAGCTGTTAAGAGGGTTGCGGGGCTAGGTGAGTAAGTTGAAGTGATTAAGTGCTGAGACATGGACAACAGTATGATTGCCAGAGGGAAAGGAGGGTTGAGGGATGTAGAAGAGTGAAAGGGAGATAAATGGCGATAGACTTGACTTGGGACTATGAACACCCAAAACAACATACAGGTGATGTGTTATAGAATCGCACACCTGAAGCTTATATTTTATTGTCACCACAATAATTCAAAACAAATTTTAAAAAATATACTTTTATTGATCTCAAAGACAGGGAGATAGAAACATAAATGATGATAATCATTGATAGGCTGCCTGCTGCATGCCCCCTAACGGGATCGAGCCAGCAACCCGGGCATGTGCCATCACTGGAATTAACTTGGGACCCTTCAGTCGGCAGGCCTACGCTCTATACAAACTGGCAAGGCTCAATAAATTTCCTTAACGTGAGAATATTTTTAAGTGAGTATGTATTTATGATACTTGTGTGAAATGTACGAACTGGTTACCTCTTTTTAAAATGTAATTAATCTGTTCCACTTATAAAATTGCATTTGGTAGATAATTCTTTGCAGAGCTTATGAGGAGCGCCCTTGGTTGCAAAAAATATTCGGTTGCCACTTTGAAAAAAAAAAAAAATAGAAAAAAGCAGAATTATGGTTATCCTTCCGAGGATTTCCTTCTTAATATCAAGTTTATATCTGCAATATCTGTCTTTTTACATAAAGAGTAACAACTTATTTTGATGCTGAACTATCCTTTGGAAGACAATTTTAAGTAGCAATACTATCAAATATTATAGCCAACAGCTTTAGGTAAGGTCAGACCCAGTAAATACCTAGACTAGGATCTACACCCTCTTACTATTTATTAGTAAGACAATTCCAATTATACTTTGTAATTTCTGACAATTGAAACAATACCTCATTATGAGTTAAACAGCAGTATGCCAAAAAGCTAAAATGGCATTTGCTGTCAAATACCTTGAGGCCGACCCAAATATGATTAACATTTAATTGAGGAAGAAACTTCCCATCTAGGATTTAAGTTGTTACCATGAATGGTTTCTACAGTTTTGGTCAAATATATTTGCTCAATAAATACTCCCACAAAATAATCTTCAGGCAGGGATTGAACTGCAGAACAGAATCATGGGACCTCTGGTGAGATTCACTTTATATAAAAACACTTAAATCTTATGTTTCTAGTTTAATCTATGAATTATCCTTGAATATGTGAGGCTAATATATTTTAAACCTCAAAGAAGTGATACCCTTTTTGCTTATAGCTGTAATTATCCTTAATTCATTTGTGATATAAATTTGCTTTTGGCAGTGGTGGAATCCATGGTTGCCAAACATTAATTAAAAGTTGGACTATCCTGGTTCCCAAGCCAAAGCTTGGTTTCTTGCAACATCCTGAACATATCAAGAGTCCTGTGGAGCTGTAGGAAGATAAGAACATCATACATGACCATTGTTGAAAAGTTACAAACATTATAAACAATATGTATTTTATATAACTAATTGAAACAGGGCAAGCAATCAAGGCCTAAACTCTTACCTGATTCAAGAAAACCACTTAAGCCTTAGACCAGAGATGGCAAACCTTTTAGCTCGGCGTGTCAGCATTTTGAAAAACCCTAACTTAACTCTGGTGCCATGTCACATATAGAAATTTTTTGATATTTGCAACCACAGCAAAACAAAGACATATTTTTGATATTTAACATATTTAAATGCCACTTAACAAAGAAAAATCAACCAAAAAAATGAGTTCGCGTGTCACCTCTGACACATTTGTCATAGGTTCGCCATCACTGCTCTAGACAGTTTGGCTCACTGGATAGAGCATTGGCCAGCGGACTGAAGGGTCCCAGGCTCAATTACGGTTAAGGGCACGTACCTTGGTTGCAGGTTCCTCCCTGGCCTGGGCCCTGGTTGGAGGCAACCAATCTATGTCTCTCTCTCTCTCTCACTAAAAATCAGTGGAAAAATATCCTTGGGTGAGTATTAAAAACAAAACAAAAACAAAGTACCTAAAAAAAAAAAAACACACCTTAAAACCACTTTTTTAAAAGTTCTGTTAAACCTCTCCTGAGGATATTTTCCCCCATCACTTTTTAGAGAATGGGAGAAGAAACACCAATGTGAAAGAGACAGGTTGACTGGTTGCCTCTCCCATGTACTCCACCAGGAGTGGGGAGCTAACCCACAACCCAAGTACGTGATCCGGAATCAAACCCAAGACATTTTGGTCCACTAAGGAACAACGGCCAGGGCCCCTTTAAATATATTTTTAGTCATATGCCAATAGTTAATAATACAGCCAAAGAACTGAGCAAAGCTGAAACTTTAAAAAAAAAAAAATCTTCGCCGGAACCGGTTTGGCTCAGTGGATAGAGCATCGGCCTGCAGACTGAAGGGTCCCAGGTTCGATTCCGGTCAAGGGCATGTACCTGGGTTGCGGGCACATCCCTGGTGGGAGATGTGCAGGAGTCAGCTGATCGATGTTTCTCTCTCATCGATGTTTCTAACTCTCTCTCTCTCTCCCTTCCTCTCTGTAAAAAAAAAAAAATCAATAAAATCTTCCAATATTCCTCTTTGAATACATTTAAATCCTTACCATTTGCTGTTTTAGAAACAAATTGCTTTAAGCAGGATTATATTCTATTGAAATGATGGCAGGGTTGCCACAAACTTGTTAGGAAGATGGCAATTATACAAAATTGCTAATTCTCCAAGTAACTTGAGGTCCTTCAAGTGCTTAAGCTTTAATCTAGTTTATAGAAGACTAGTTTATCCTCTGGAAACAAGTTCACCCCAGCTGGTTTCCTTTTTGTACTCCCTTCTCTACCTTTTTCTGTGTTTTATAGGCCCTGTATACATTTTCCCCTTCCGTTCACTTACTTCTAAGGGTTCCATTTCACAAGAACACAAATCAAAAATATCTGGCCCTGGCCAAGTGTGGCAGTTATCCTGTGCACAGAAGGTTGCTGGTTCAATTCCTGGTAAGGGCACTTGCCCAGTTTTCAGGCTTGATCCCTGACAGGGGGCCCGAGAAAACAGATGACTGATATGCTCTCACATCAATATTTTTCCCTCTCTCTCTCAAAAAAATCTATTTTAAAAATATAAAAAACAATATTTGTAGTAGTTTGTACACCTGGGTTCTCATTCTTCATTACACGGATCTCCTAACCAGGACACAAAACACTCACTCCCTTTAATCACAAAGGTAAAATGTATCAAATAAGAAATTTGATTCTTGGGAACAGAAGGTATCTGAGCATATTCACTTTATATATAAACTGCTTTTACTCCCAGGCACTTCAGAAATATTTGCATGTCAACATGTTGCACACATCATTTTAAAATGAAATACCTAAACACAAATATCCCCTTTCATTAATGTAGGAATAATTTTGAGCCATTAAAGGGAAAATAAATGTAAACCAAGTTTATTTTGCTTTTTAAAGTAGTGTTCTTAAAGCACTACAGCTTGGTAAACAATGTAAATTAGTATAAGTCATCTCAAAAGCCAGTTTTGTTGTTTGTTTTTTAATGAGTTGTTAAAAAGATGCAGCCTATTCTACCAGGATAAATATTTTTAACCATTTCACTTCGAGTTAATGAAGGCTCACAAATGAGCAACACTCCTCATTGAGGAAAACAAAAAGCTGTTGTCGACAAGCGACAGCACACACACACAAAAACAAAAAGAACTGTGTAAAAATAACTAACTGTGTTCACATATTTTTGAAGTTGCTTTACAATGGGATGATATGCACATGATCTTGCTGCAAACTTGCCATACAGACTTGTAATACATGTAGTCTAGACAAACATTCAGTCCAAGAGGTGCTAACTTCTGACAATGCAGCACTATAATCCTTTTAACAATGCAATTTGTTTTACTCATTATTTTTCTTCTAGACTGAAATACAGGCTAGAAAGAAAATGCTCCCTAATTAAAAACTGGTAGTTTACAGAAAAAAAATTGTATAATCTTGCATTAGAATTTACAAGTATATGTTCAAATCGGATTTGCCTCCTCCCCCATCCTAGCCACAAGATGGGCATGAAGTAGAATTTTAAAAAATGCCTTAATTTTCAACTTCATGCAGACTAAATAAAGATGACCAAAACAAAAGCTTAAACAATGGAAGGTATTTCACAGAAAATTTCTTATACAAAAAACACATAAGAAAAAGGGCCACTAGGTGACATTTTAATTTACAAATTGGCATCATTTTGGTCGACAAATATCCAGATGCTGTTTTCTTCTGCTAACAAAAGTTGCAGAGAAAAATCAAACCCCAGCATGACTTCCCATTTTAATCACACATTTCTTCTGGAATTTCATGTGGATTAAGGATGCCAGGGACAGACATTTGAAGTTTATGTTTCTCTTCCTGAGCCTGTCGGAGGGCTGTTTCTCTTTCTTCCAAAAACAGGTCAGATGTATCTTCACCTGCAAACTCCTGTGAAAGCAGATAGTTGAAAGGTCAACATAAGTGTGTTATGAAAAACAAATAGTTTTTTTCGGGGAAAGGTGGAAATAAGCATATTCCCTGTTTACACAAGGGATACAATTTTTCCATCAATTGGTTGGGTTTAAATTTCAGTATTATGTGTCTGAATTAAACACCGAAGGTGGTGCACTGAATTTGAGCGTCAACCTATGAACTAGGAGGTCATGGTTCAATTCCCAGTCACAGCACATGCCCAGGTTGAATTGCGGGTTTGATCCCAAGTAAGGGTCCTGCAGGAGGCAGCCAATCAATGATTCTCATCATTGATGTTTCTCTCTCTCTCCCACTTTCCAAAATCAATAAAAACGTATTAAAAAACAAAAAACCCCCCAAAAAAAGGTGCTAGTGGGGAAAAGGTTATAAAAGAGCCATAGAATGATGATATACACACATGCCAGATTATTATGACCACCCAATCAGTACTTCGTTGGGCCACCTTTTGCCTTCAATACTGCGGCAATTCTTCTTGGTATTGACTGCACGAGATGTTGAAAGGTGATGGTTCTGTGAGATTTGATGGTTGTGGAACCAGCGGCCCGATGGCTCTTTTAACTTTGTCCCACAAATGCTCAATTGGATTGAAATCTGGTGATTGTAAAGTCTCCCTCATATTCTTGGAACCACTCCTACACAATATGAGCACGGTAGCATGGCGCATTATCTTGTTGGAAGGAGCCATCTTCATTGGGATACGCCATCAACATGATAGGATGAACTTGATCAGCAACGATACTTAGGTATGTTGTGCTATTCAGACGTTTATAATGGCTTGGCCCTCTAGCAATCTCAGCGTGAAATTATAGCTAATTTGACTACAAATGTCAGGTGGTCATGATAATCTTGCCAGAGTATGTATATGTGTGTGTATATAAATATATTAAGCAAAGATATAAAAAAGCTGTTTCTCCTAAAACTAATGATCAAGTTAGTTTTATATTTCTGCAAATGCAGATAAATTACATACCTTTATTTGAACTAGGAAATCCCTAAGATGTTCCTTGAAAGCAGGAATATCCTGATTTAAACTGAAAAGCCCTGTCACAAAGAGCTTTACTTGAGCACTGCAAATCAAAACATAGTAATTAAATGATTGTTTTTTTAAAATAAGAAATTCGTTTATTAATAAATAAATAAATAAATAAATAAATATATATTTTTACTCTTGCAGATGAGGGAATGCAGACTTAAGGAGATTAGCCACATATTCCTGAATAAACATTTGGTTGTTAACTGGATTCCCAGGATTTAATGGTGTACTTATTTTTCCTTCTTCAACCAAATTGAACATATATGCAAGTATTGACGCATGCATCGTCAAACCTGTTGATGAAAAGATTATTATTAGCTCTAAGATTTAACAACTGGAACATTTAACATTTTTATAGCTTTAAATCCTTACCGGCAGTATGTGAGGTGTCTGTCACAACAGAAAAGATATGTTGAAGAATATCACAAAAATAAGTTTGATAAAAACTCTGAGCTGCAGCTTCTTCTTGTGCAACATTTTGCAAAAGTGTGAAAAGGATCTGTAAGCCTAAAATACATAGAACAGCAAATTACAGACTGGTAACACTCACATGATAGTATTTTACCAATGAACTATTCTGATTCAAAGCCCATTCTCCCTCTTTTTAGCTAATTATTTGCCTAAATTATCTTGAATCAGTAATTGAGGTCTCTTAGAATCAATGTCTGCTTTCTGATAAACTGTAAATAATAACCATTACCACCTTACCACTATGTCTGAAGGATCAATTTTCTCCACATCCACACCAAAAACAGCACAAATAGATGTTCCTATTACATAAACCAATTACTATTTAAATACAGAACAAATAAAAAATCCTCCTGCTAGAGATGTTCTTTAGATTTATCCTCAGTAAATTATTAGTGCCACAGTGGAAAAGCATATGGAGAAAAGGAAGCAGTAATTAAGATATGGAGCACGGCCTGCATGGCTCAGTAGTTGAATATCGACCTATGAATCAGGAGGTCTCGGTTGATTCCCAGTTAGGGCACATACTCAGGTTGCAGGCTTGATCCTCTGTATGTGGAGGCAGCTGACCAATTATACTCTCTCATCATTGATGTTTCTCTCTCTCCCCCTCCCCTCCCTCTCTGAAGTCAATTAAAAAAAAAAAAAGATATCAGTAAGTGATATTTCCCTACTTTTAATTTTATGCCCATCTCCCATAACTAATTCTGCCTATGTACTATGTACAAAACAGACAACTAAGTTGCTTTTAGGGCTTACACAGACAAAACTTGACAAGTGAAGTGGTACCTACCTGTCTACAACTGTATACCTACCTCTAAGTGTCTGTAGAATTTATAAATTGGCAGGCAAAGAAGTAAATTTCTATGCATTTACCTGTATCTGCAACATTCCTCATAGTATGTTTGAAAGCCCAAATAATGGAATCTAAAACAAGTTTAAACTGTGCAGGTGGAATAGCCAGAAATGCTGGGAAACAATGAGAATTGACAGCCTGAAGTAGTAAGAAAAAGTTCGTTCTGTGCTCAGGATATTCTTCAAAGTCCTAAAAATGGTAAAAACAAAATAAAAAGCAAGCCCGAATTTAATATACTTGTTAGTGGAACTCATAAGCTGGTATGGTAAGTATGGTATCCTGAAAGGCCAATTCAAAGACAATATAATTCACCTCTCATGGATCATAAAATTACCATTTGTTAAACAAATGAATTATGAAAATAAGGAGACCTTAGGTCACATTATAAAGCAACTCATCAAAATGCACATAAAAGAACATCATGTGTAACGTGCTATGTAATCACTAGTAACTTGGAGCCTCACAAATCAATACGTTAAAATTTTTAATGTCTCTAAATGCAGTTTTCAATAAATTCAATCTACTATTTGAATGAATGCAATCTATCAAATGTACTCCTTACTGTTATTTTATATAAAACTAGAGGCCCAATGCACAAAAATTTGAATAAACAAAATGTGGTAATATATACATACTAGAGGCCAGGTGCACAAAAATTTGTGCACTCGGGGGGGAGGGGGCATTCTTCAGTCCAGCCGGTGTCCTCTTGCAGTCTGGGACCCCTTGGGGGATGACCACCTGCTGGCTTAGGCCTGTTCCCCAGGGGATTGGGCCTAAGCTGGCAGTCAGACATCTCTCTGGCAGCCCGGGAGCCCTCGGGGGATGTCCACTTGCCAGCGGGGAGCAGGCCTAAGCTGCAGTCGGACATCCTTAGTGCGGATGAGGAGGCAGGAGAGGCTCCCACCACCACCGCTGTACTGGCAGCCTTCAGCCTGGCTTGTGGCTGAGCAGAGCTCCCCCTGTGGGACCACCTGACCACCAGGGGGCAGCTCCTGCATTGAGCATCTGCCCCCTGGTGGTCAGTGTGTGTCATAGTGATCAGTCATTCCCAGTCATTCTGCTATTAGGGTCAATTTGCATATTACCAGTTTACTATATAGGATAGAGGCCTGGTGCATGGGTGAGGGGCTGATGGTTGTTTGCCAGCTGGCCACAGCCCCTAGCCACCCAAACTCCCAGTGGAGGCTGGCTGGATGCAGGTATTTGGGATTTATTTATCTTCCATAATTGAAACTTTGTTGCCTTGGGCAGGGGCCACAGCCAGTCAGGGCAGGTGGGAGGCTTGGCTTCCTCCATCGCCAGGCAACCAAGCCTCCTGCTTGCTCCAACTCTATGGCTGTCGGCCACCATCTTGGTTGGGTTAATTTGCATATAGCCAATCTTATTGGCTGGTGGGCGTTGCTTGGGGGCGTATCGGAGTTGCAGACAATTTGCATGTTCTCTTTTATTAGATTAGATTAAAACAAAAACAAAATAAACATTTCCCTGATCTAGTAAGGTTCAAGAATTTAACCCCAGAACCTATGCTGCACTCAAAGGTATCATTTATGCTTTCAAGAGTTTAGGATATCTTGCAGAATTTCCCATTTTATAACTGAAATGTAAATCACATTACCTTATTTATCATATTCAATGTGCATTCAAAAACAGCATCAAATATTTGAGGTATTTCAGCTGTTATATGTCCTCCCAACTTGTTGACGATAATAGCCATGGTACTAAGCACTTCTGGTTCTCTAGCAGCTGGGACATTTCTCTGATAATCAATGAGAACTGCATCCAACAAAGGAGGAACAAAATTTTCAGCTACCTGTTTAAACAAAAAACAAAAAACACACTTTTAAGTTTAGAAAAAAAAAAAAAAAAAAAAAAAAAAAAAATATATATATATATATATATATATATATATATATATATATATATGTTTAGATTTTAGAGAGAAGGGAGTGAAGGATAGAAACATAGATGAGAAACATCAATCAACTGCCTCCTGCACACTGCCCAAAGGGGAGCAAGGCCGCAACATGAGCATGTGCTCTAAACAGGAATTGAACCGGTAACCTCCAGGTGCTATGGGATGACGCTTAAACAACTGTGCCATACTAGCCAGGAAAACTTTTAATCTATGCATTTGGTTACTATTATAAAAAGCTAAGTCACTCTTGTCTCTATGGATGCTATCTTATAAACTGGAAATATACTATGACTAGGTTTTTTGTACACTAAAGCATTTAACTGAAAGAAACCAAAACATCACAATAGGCTGGGAAGGAGCAGAATATAGCGTAGTTCAAATTTATAATTATGAAAGAAACTAAGGCCCCAAACCAAGCGACTGGCTCCAAGCAAAACCAGGATTCTAGGAATACTGTATATGAAGGATGAGGAACCTAGCAGGAAAGAAAAAATCATCCTAACCAAGATTATATCAGTTTCTTCAGTGGATAATATCTATAAAAACCAAAATACTCCCACTCAATGTATTTTTTTAAAAAAATATTTTATTGTTTTTTACAGAGAGGAAGGGAGAGGGATAGAGAGTTAGAAACATTGATCAGCTGCCTCCTGCACACTCCCCACTGGGGATGCGCCCGCAACTAAGGTACATGCCCTTGACCGGAATTGAATCTGGGACCTTTCACTCTGCAGGCCGACGCTCCATCCACTGAGCCAAACCAGTCAGGGCCCCACTCAATGTATTTTAATAAAGAAAAAGAATAGCCATCACTTCTTATACAAGAAAATAGAACTGCACCAGAGAGACTGTGAAGTTTCTAGAATTGTCAATAAACATAGTCATATTAAGGTGTAACATCTATGCTTTTCCTAAGTTCTATATCAAGACACAATATCAAGACACGTACAATAAATACAACCTATTTTTCGTTCATTGAATATTACCAGATTAGATTAAAACAAAAACAAAATAAGCATTTCCCTGATCTAGTAAGGTTCAAGAATTTAACCCCAGAACCTATGCTGCACTCAAAGGTATCATTTATGCTTTCAAGAGTTTAGGATATCTTGCAGAATTTCCCATTTTATAACTGAAATGTAAGTCACATTACCTTATTTATCATATTCAATGTGCATTCAAAAATGTCAGTGGTGTACTAATATACAGAACAGGTTTTATAAGATTGAAGGATAAGCACAAAATTATTTTTCCAATTACCCACTTGGCATCTTACAGAAGAACTGGTTCTCATTTATGTGAGACACCTGGTTTGGATGCCTCCCCAAGTGCCACTACTGGGGCAGGGAAACTTGCAACCTAGGTACGTGCCCTGGACCAGGAATCAAACCTGTGACACTTGTCCACAGGCCGACATTCCAATCACCGAGCCAAACCGGTCAGAGCCTCATTTCTACTCTTGATACTTTCTCCCTAGAAAATGAATCTGAAGTGTTTAGTATCTTTGAAATTTACTGCCCTAAACCATGACATAAGTCTTAATTGTAAAATATAATGGTGCCATCATCATCACCACTGATATGCCTGAAATTTGCCCAAGCTATTTTAAATTATGAACTTCATAATTCCTTCAATTCTTTCTACTTTTTACTCTCCAATTTTAAATACAGTTGTACTTTTATAATGCACATGTTCAAAACTTTTCAATATTTAAATCTGATACCTTGAGAATTCCACAATAGTTTTCTGAACAAGTTTCCTGGAAATTTTTTCCTCATCAATTGGAACAATATTGAAATTTTAAATTATACAAATAGCTCACTTGTCAACCAATATTTCCATGCAGCAGTGTTAATAAGACAGAAATTTTTGTAATGTTCCAAGGATCAAGAGAATGAAAAGGTCTAACAAAAACAAAAATTATTCACATTTTTCCAAGTTGAGGTATATGGAGCTCATTTAGTTTCTGAAAATCATATGCCTTTCTGGAAATGATTTAGAATAAAAGCAGTAAGAGTAAATGAGATTTTCAAACCTTTAGCTGGTAAAGTACTTTTACTGAGGAGGCAAACTAATGAAAGCTTTGTAAATTGCTTTGAAAATCATGATGAACACAAAGATTTCATCTGAACTCTATATATCTATCCATGGAAAAATTAAAATTACCCAATCTATTCCTCTCAGCTATCTTATTACATATCACCATCATCTAACCATCTTTGCAAGATGGTTTAAAACTTTGTATTTTTAAGTAGTCAAAGACTGTAATAAATAGAATGCTATACAATAACCCCAAATGTAGACATCTAAATTACCTTTAAATTAGAGAAATACACACAGAGATAAAGCTTAAACCAGAGAATGCAGCATCAACTTAAAAACAAAAAACACATCTCACTTACCATCTGTGGATCATTGGACCGGCTCACCCAACCAGATATTAACTTTAAAGTTTCCCTTTTTACTGTTCGCATACTTCTAATCAACGGTTGCTTTGTAACCATTTCACCTAAAAAATACAACCAAGTGGAATCCAACTTGACAAATAAAATTCTATATTGGTAATTACATGTACTTTCAATACTATTTACCTCTAAAGATATATTTAATGGGGGAAAAAAAAGACTAATTTTATAAGGGAAGGGGCATGCAACTAGTTAAAAAATTATCTAGGGTTATCTGGAGGGAGGCTTATTTAAAATCTGTAAGAACTACTGAATGCCTACACTAAGGCAGGGAACGTAGAATTGATGTTGTACAACATTCCATAAGAATTCAAAAAAAAAAAAAAATTCAAAATCACTCACCATTAGCTTGGATAGCTGCAGAAATATTTTCACTGAGGCACTTGTATACATTAAGCATATCCAAGTAAATTCTCCCAAGCTGAATTACAAAGGGGTGTCCAACAGCTTTGCAGGCTCTCACATTTGTTTTCAATATGCTACCAAGCTGCTTAACTGTTTCAGGATCTTTAAGTATATCCACATTCTGTGAAAGACAAAAATATCCATTTATCACATGAGAATTATCCTTGTAATTATTAAAGCAAAAACCACTACCAACATTATTCCAAATTTATAATCACATTTATAATCCATAATGGTATAAAAACACATAAGTCTATTACTAATACCTACAACCAACATTAGAGTGAAATCTTCCCAATGTACCAGCAAAACAAAATAAAAATACTTATTTCTTTAATGCACAAAAACACACACAAAAGTAGTTATGAATCAGGTGTGCATGTCAAAGGCACTGAGTTCACTGCTCCTAAAAATAACACACTTCTTAAATTCCACCATAACTTATGTAAAAAGTAATATAACTTACTTTGGTTGCCTGCTGGATTATGCTATCCCAAACTTGATTAGGAAGCAGCATGTATTTTTCTATCAAATGTTCTTGTACTGTTTGGTCTGTTTGTGCACCAATCATGTACCCCACAGCTTCATAAAATGTATGGACCTATGTTGAAAGGCAGACATTTCACTTTTATGTATCATAATAAGGAAAACCATACACAAACAATTCAAGTCTATACTGAAACTAATTTCATTGAAGTGTCAGAAATAAATTAGACAGAAAAACAGTCTGACAAACTCTGGTTGAACTTTTCCTTCACTATAAAAACTTAATCAGAGATACTTGGAACTGAATCTAATAGTGACATTCTTTCTATTCCCATCGGACTAAAACAGTAGTTACTTTCTAAGAAAATAGGCTAAGATCTCCCATACCTGTTGAGGTTGAAGATCACAAATTATAGTGTTAATATTGTTCAAAATCTCATCAATAAACGGCATTACTTCTCCAACCTGAACCTGAACAAAATGCCTGCGGCACTTCTGAGCTATTTTAATGAAAGTATCACAAGCCATGTCTTGGACTCCATCATGGGTCTCTAATGAAACAAAAACATTTATTTAAAAAAAATTTCAAAAATAATTTTTAAACAAAAACAAACAACTAAATAAAATATATTAAATAAAAAGGATTTACCATGCATGAATTCAAACAGCTTGTTCACAACAGTCTTTAAAAATTTCCAGTGAGCTCTTAAAAATCTTGGATATTGACCTACTATGTACATGATATTTGATGCAATTATAGCTTTATTATCTTTGCCTCTTTTCTGTTCACATAATCCTAATAGATCCTGTAAAATAAGACAAATTTCAGTAATTTATAATTAAGCATAATTATTTAATGATTCCAGTCTATACATACCACGTGCATACCTTTATAACAGTAACAAGAAATCGTTTTTCATCCTCTTCATGCATTGCTCCACTAATGGAGCCTATTGCCCAACACAATGTATTTAAATTTTTCCATGACCATTCTGTACCATTCACTTGATTGTGAAGCTTTTCAGTCATTATTCTTTCTGTATCTACATAATCCAGATGAGTAAGATAAACTACAAAGGAAAAAAAGTTCCAGATGTTTCAGATGCAAAATTTAATGAGTAAAAACTTTTACTAAGGGAAGAGCAGCACATTAATAAAATGGCTATTAACAGATTCAGAAACTAAGTGGATCACATTTCCTACAATATTTCCATTCCGGAATAGAATCACAAAGACTTAAATTAATAGTATTTATTAACTTACCTAATGTTTCTCTCATATTCTTATACAAATTTATGGAATCTGTATCCTTCATGAATTCCCTTACAACTTCACCCTGATCATTTTCTACAACCAATACTTCCTCTGGTTTAGCCATACGACTAACCATCAGTAAACGAACCTATTCAACAACAAGAAAAATCTGTTAATCTCAGAAATCAGCCACATCAAATATAGACTAAAAAATTAGATTATATGCACCTTAAGGTACCAAACTGCCCTGACAATATACAAGAATGAACATATTTAAAATGTAATTCTATTAACAGTGGTTCTCAAACTTTAACATGAATAAAAACCATCTATTAAATATCCAGTGCTCGCTTCGGCAGCACATATACTAAAATTGGAACGATACAGAGAAGATTAGCATGGCCCCTGCGCAAGGATGACACGCAAATTCGTGAAGCGTTCCTTATTTAAAAAAATAAATAAATAAATAAATAAATAAATATCCAGTGCTTCATCCAGACACTGAAAGGGGGTAGCCTCTTAACTTTCTAACAAACTCACAGATGTGCTTATAACAATCTCTTGCATGTTCTGGTTTTCAACATGCACGGGGAAGTTGGACTCTTTTTGTAGCCCATTTATTTGGATAGATTAGTAAAAAAACAAAAGCCAGTGCTTGCATTTAGCTCTAAAAATCACAGGAAGCCACAAGAGCATCAACCACCGACTTTACTGTTACCTTGGATAACACGGGCAAATACAACTGCCTCCTGGGAGGAACATCAAAATGCTGACTTCCAGATAGTAACGGAGAGGCCAACGTAGAGAATGGGCTCTCTCTATAGAGTTCAGCTGCCAAATGATTCCAGTACTCAAGACAAATTTTAAAGATTTCTGTTTCTTCCACTTCTGATACCAACAACATATAATGAAGGGCCTACAAAGAAGACCAAAATTATTAAAATAACTCTTAGACATTAATTGCTTTGCAC
Source organism: Myotis daubentonii (assembly GCF_963259705.1). NCBI lineage: Eukaryota > Metazoa > Chordata > Mammalia > Chiroptera > Vespertilionidae > Myotis > Myotis daubentonii. The sequence goes on along the minus strand of NC_081851.1, from coordinate 44,790,947 downwards.
TCATTGTGTTATTCAGAAATAAAAGTTCCTGTTTTAAGTTTCACAACTCTGATATTTCATTATTCATGCACCATACTAAAAATTCTTTAGGAGCAAATTCTATTTTCTTTTTATAAAATATATTATTTTATTGATTTTTTTTATAGAGAGGAAGGGAGAGGGATAGAGAGTTAGAAACATCAATGAGAATGAGAGAGAGAGAGAGAGAGAGAGAGAGAGAGACAGACAGACAGACATCGATCAGCTGCCTCCTGCACACCTCCCACTGGGGATGTGCCCGCAACCAAGGTACATGCCCCTGACCGGAACCAGGGACCCTTCAGTCCGCAGGCCGACGCTCTATCCACTGAGCCAAACCGGTCAGGGAAAATTCTGTTTTCTTTATACATGTCCTGGAACACTTATGCAGTAATTAGTTGGTATCAATAAGCAAAAAGAAGCAAACAATCCAAATATCCATCAATTGATGAATGAACACACAAAATTTGATATAACCATACAAGAAAATATTACTCAGTCATAAAAAAAGGATCAAGTACTGGTTCATGATGTAACATGGATGAACCTTGAAAACCCAACTACAGAAGACCATATGATTCCATTTGTATGAAAGATTTAGAGAAACTAATTCCAGAAACAGAGAGCAAATTAGTGGCTGTGAAGGAATGGGGGAGAAAAAAGAATGAGGTAACTTTCAATGGGTATATCACTAGTTTGTGGGTAAAAATCTTTTGAAAAAGAGATGGTTGAAAACACTGTGAATGTACTAAATGGCACTGAATTATACACTTTAAACTGGATAGTTTTATTTCATGTGGAGTACAACTCAATTTTTTTAAAAACGTGTTTTTAAAATTGATTTTATTTTTTAAAATATTTTATTGATTTTTTAGAGAGGAAGGGAGAGGGATAGAGAATTAGAAACATCGATGAGAGAGAAACATCGATCAACTGCCTCCTGCACACTCCCCACTGGGGATATGCCCGCAACCAAGGTACATGCCCTTGACCGGAATCGAACCTTGGACCCTTCAGTCCGCAGGCCAATGCTCTATCCCAGCCGTGGGCAAACTACGGCCCGCGGGCCGGATCCAGCCTGTTTGAAATGAATAAAACTAAAAAGACTGTACCCTTTTATGTAATGATGTTTACTTTGAATTTATATTAGTTCACACAAACACTCCATCCATGCTTTTGTTCCAGCCCTCCGGTCCAGTTTAAGAACCCATTGTAGCCCTCGAGTCAAAAAGTTTGCCCACCCCTGCTCTATCCACTGAGTCAAACCAGTAAGGGCTTTAAAACTGATTGTAAATATATTTTTACTAGAGGCCCAGTGCATAAAATTCATGCAAGGTGGTGGGGCAGGAGAAGGAGGGGGTCCTCAGCCCAGCCTGCACCCTCTCCAATCTGGGACCCCTCAGGGGATGTGCTGGTTTAGGAAACCGACATCCCTCTCACGGGACAGCTGGCTCCCAAGCACTTGCATCCCTGCCTAATCGCCCCTAACCACTTCTGCCTGCCAGCCTGATTACTCCTTAACCACTCCCCTGCCAGCCTGATCGATGCCTACCTGCTGCCCTGTCAGCATGGTCCCCCAACTGCCCTCCCCTGCTGGCCATCTTCTGACCACATGGGGGCAGCCATCTTGTGTAAGAGCGCAACAGTCAATTTGCATAGTACCTCTTTATTATATAGAATTGATTTCAGAGAGTAAGGTAGAGGTAGAGATAGATACAACAATGGTGAGAGAGAATCACTGATTGGCTGCCTTCTGCATGTCCCCTACTGTGGATCAAGCCCACAACCCGGGTATTATGTGTCCTTGACTGGAATCAAACCTAGGAGCCTTCAGTCTGCAGGCTGAAATGAAACTCTTCCACTGAGTCAAACCAGCTAGGGCTTTAAGTTGATTTTAGAGAGAGGAAGGGGGGAGAGAGATAGATAGAAAAATCAATGATGAGAATTATATAAAAGCTGCCCCTGGCATGTGGGCCTTCCACCACCCCACCCCCGCAGGGGGTGTGGGTGTGGGTGTGGGTGTGGGTTGAGCCCATAACCCAGACAGGTTCACTGACCAGTAATAGAACTGCAATTTCCCACTTCATAGGTCGACAATCAACCACTGAACCACACAAGCCAGGCTACACATCAATTTTTAAGTAAGGTCATTAGACTTCATCTTAGAAATGACACATCTGACTCAACTGCCATGGCTCAGTGGTTGACCATGGACCTAGGAACCTGGAGGACACGGTTTGATTCTCAGCCAGGGCATGTGCACAGGTTGCGGACTTGATCCCCAGTGTGGGACATGGAGGAGGCAGCCAATCAATGATTCTCATCTTTGATGTTTCTATCCATTTCTCCTCCAATCCTCTCTGAAATCTATCTATCTGCCTTGACACGTCTGAACACCCTTTAGGAATTTGTTATTATCATGTAAAAAAAGTTTCAGAAGCCAAAGGCTCCACAAAGCCTACCTCCATGAGTGTTTCCCTGAGATTTAGTCTTTTTTCTATAAGTTGACCATGTTCCTTAAGAAACGTGCAGAGAAACAAACTGAGATTTTGAATGAAGTTCTGTTCATCATCTTTTCCATTTGAGTATGCAAGTCGAATATTGGTATTTAAAGGAAGCATCTGCAGGTTTAAATAGAGACTATTAGCCTGCATTTTAAAACCAATGAAAAAAGACAGTACATCTAAGCCCAATGATTCCATTACCCTTTTACCAATACTAAAGTAGTCAAATATCTTATTCTTCTTGGTCAGTTATAACTGTTTTTGTATTTTTGTGTCCTAGCTTTGGACACATTAAAAAAAAAAAAAATCCTTTATTAGTTTGAAGTATTACATATGTCCCCTTTTACTCCCTCCAGCCTGCCCCTGCCCCCTACCCTAGACCTTGACAACCCTATTGTGTATGTCGATGGGTTATGCATATATAAATACAAGGTCTTTGATTGATTACCTCCCACCCACCGTCGTCCACCTTCCCCACCTTCCATTTGAGATTCTGCACTCTGTTCCATGCTTCCATTATTTCTGGATACACTCTATTCATTATTTTATTTTGTTACCTAGATTCTACATATAAGTGAAATCATGACACTTAATTCTCTGACTGACTTATTTCACTTAGCATGATACTCTCCAGGTCCCTCCATGCTGTCTCAAAGGGTAAGATAGTCTTCTTTTTTTTACTGCTGCATAGTACTCCACGGTATAAATGTACCACAGCCTCTTAATCCATTCATCTACTGATGGGCACTTGGGCTATTTCCAGATCTTAGGTATTTATGCAAGTAGTAAGATTTACTCAGACTATACTCTGAATTCTTTCCTGGATCAAACTTTTCCCTCTTTAATCTTATCAGAAATGTAAAAACATTCAATTAATTTATTCATATAACATACAGTAACGTAATATTATGATCAATCTTTTAGATAACTCATATAAACTAGAACTGCACAATCCTTCATTTCAGACGTAAGGTCAGAAGCAGCTGACATTAATCCCCAGATTTGTAAGCATTTAATGAATTTTCAAAATGGCTCATTAAAATGGCTAGTTTACTCATTTTATAGAATAAATATGCAATCATATTATACTCGGTCTATTATAAATTACTCTGAAGTGGTTAAACTCTAATCCACCCTTTTCTAAGGAACATAAATTTACTCAGTTTTTGAGTGTTTTACCTGTTTCAGCTGCATCATTGTCAGTGTAAATAGCGTGACAAATTGTTCCTCATATTGGCTTACACTCACACCAGCAATCTCAGTGAGGCACTTCAGAGAGACATTTCGAAACATTGGAACATTCAGGAACTGTTTTAATACAAAAAAGAAAACAAAATTAAAGGGCCTGAAACATTTTACTTAAAATTAAAATTGGAGGGGAAAAATAAATGATTTTACTAGTACATCAAATATAAACCCTCCCTCCCCAAAAGCAGATAAGCAGGTGACAGATAATTTTGTTTTGCACATGTATTTTGAGAAAATTTCATTAACCGCCTTATTGACAATAAATAATTTAAGAGCAAATTGTGCTTTCTTTTGATGTGTCTGGTACATCTAAAAAACACAAATTTGCTTAGTAACCTATCCAAGACCCATTACGTGACTTTTAAGAACATCATATTTTCTGTGTAGTCTAAAAAGAATCCAAGATTTATAACTGTTCAGATTTTAGGAGACGGAAACACACCAATGATTAATGAAGACGTGGGAAAACTGGCTCTTTCATATTCTCTTGCTGAGATGATATAAAGATGGCATGCCATTTGTGGATGGTAATTTGGGAAGCAACAAAAGCCTTAGAAATGGACATTATTATTTACCTGATATTTAACACAAGTTCACACAAAATAAATATTCCCACAGGGCATAAATGTCTTATGTATAAGAATGTAACCTTTAGTACTATTGACAATAGCAAACAGTCTTATACAAGTTATCTATTTTTTTTTTTTTAAGCATAAATTCAACTACATTTGCCGGAAGCCAATTCCAGCATGTCAGCAACAGCGGAATCATCTAGGAATGGCTGATGGCATTTCCCCAAACCTGAAAAGGATACCTAAATGATTGCTTGCTGCCAGACAGCTAAGGGCATCTTAATCTACATGTTATTGCCTCCTCCTGGCCTTCGCCTGGCCAAACACCTGAACAGCCGCAGGTAATTCCCCATTCTGACAACGGACTGTGTATACCCTTTGATGTGTATATCTACCTTGCCTTAGGACAATTTGTGTTAATAAAAAGCAAGGGGTCCTGAGACAAGGAGAACTTGGTTTCCTTTAGCTAAGTCTTCTGACTCCCTATAATGCCTTTCAAAATTATGTTTCTTCTCTGGACTCTAATTTATGCACAGCCCCTTCTCCAGTTATCTGAACCCTTCTTGATGCCGGATCAACAACCACCGGCATTAATATTAAAATAATAAAACTGTTCCCCAAAAGAAATCAACAGAGTGAAAACAAACAAAATCTGGAGGAAGACACTCACTACACGTATGGCGGATTCAGGGTTTCTATCTCCCTCCCCCACTCCCTTCCTTTTATTGGTTCAGAAGACAAATAAAAATACTATAATTATTTACATACTAACAAATATTACATATTCCAATCTGCGCATTAAAAACTTCAGTCACTCTCATTTAAACACATACGCACCTTTAAATCAATAAAAGATAAAAAACCTAACATAAAATGGATAAATATGAACAGCTTTAAACCGAATGCATCTGTTAATGAAAATATGCTCAAACTTCATTAGTTACTAGAGAAATACGAGTTCCTGTTTTATTCCCGCCAGATTGGTGAAAATTTTTAAAGTCTGACAATAGCAAGTGTTGGTGAGAATTTGTAGTCATGGTAACTTTCTTTTTCAACCCCTTTTCTTTTCTTTCTTTCTAAACAAACTGTCTAGTAATAAAATATCTCCAGCCTTAGCCCGTTTTGCTCAATGGATAGCGCCAACCTGCAGACTAAAAGGTCCTAAATTCAATTCCGGTCAAGGGCATATGCCAGGGCTGCGGGCTCAACCCCCAGTAGGGGGCGTGCAGGAGGCAGCCAATCAATGATTCTTTCTCATCACTGATGTTTCTATCTCCCTCCCCCACTCACTTCCTCTCTGAAATCAATAAAAATATATTTAAAAAAATCTCCAACATTATAAATTCATTTATCAGATTATGACCTTCTCAAACCCTGAACTACAAAGCCCAAAATGTAAATGATAATTGCCTGCTTTTATAAAGTCACAATTAGGCAAATTTCATTACATCTGTGCAAAAAAGATTTGAAAATAAAACCACTTGGAAACTGGTTATGTCTGGATAAACAAGTGTAAGACTTCATCTAGGCATTACATGTTGCTTTTATTTTTTTTATTTAATGTATTTTATTGATTTTTTACAGAGAGGAAGGGAGAGGGATAGAGAGTTAGAAACATTGATGAGAGAGAAACATCCATCAGCTGCCTCTTGCACACCCCCTACTGGGGATATGCCTGCAACCAAGGTACATGCTCTTGACCGGAATTGAACCTGGGACCCTCAGTCTGCAGGCCAACGCTCTAGCCACTGAGCCAAACCGGTTAGAGTTATATTTTTAATGATTTCAGAGAGGAGGGGGGGGGGTGAGAAAATAGAGAGAGAAATATCGATGGGAGCGAATCATTGATTGGCTGTCCCCTGCACTCACAACACTGGGGATTGAGCCCACAACCCAGGCATATGCTCTGACTGAGAATGAACCGTGACCCCCTGGTTCATTGGTCGATGCTCAACCACTATGCCATGGCGGCCAGGCTGGTGCTTTAAATTATTAGGAAATAAATATAAATGTTCCATTTTTTAGAAACATTCCTTACCTTACCTCCCTGTAGTCTATATAATCACCTAAAATAGAATCAGATCTATTCCTAGTTGTTCACATGGAATTTATGAAATTATATGGTATAAGTGGAACAATCATTTCAAAGAACTACTAGCTGAAACTATGGAAAAGTTCTTGTGAGCAGGTTCCTTATCTCAGAAACAAGGTTGCTTATGGCTATAAATGCAGAATAATTTTCTATATGAAAGAGCATTATAAAATAAGATAATAAATGCAACTATTCAGTGATAAGTGAAATGTATTCACTCTACCTTATAAATTAATGTGCTGATTAACTTGGTCTCAAAAATATATCCCAGTGGAATCCAGTTAAGAAATCTGAGTAACGTTTCCAATGTTGCATGTACAAGTGGAGCATTTTGGGAATTTTCCTGCAATGAAAACAAACCTATAAAATAATTATCTTCTTATATATACTTGTTATTTTAAAAAGTAAAAATGAAAGCACTTACCATCACAAACTGGCACAGCTGAAAGATTTGTGAGAACTCATTGCACATGCTAAAAATAAAAAGTGATTGGTTCAGAAGACAAATAAAAATACTATAATTATTTACATACTAACAAATATTACATATTCCAATCTGCGCATTAAAAACTTCAGTTACTCTCATTTAAACACATACACCAACAACTTCATCAAAAGCTACAGTTATTAAACTGTTTCTTGATTTTTAAAATCATTCTTACTGTAAATATTAAATAGATCAATCAAGTCTTTGATATCAAGTTAGTTAAAAAAAACCCACCAAAATAATAATAATAAAAAACAACCCTCCAAATTATCCTGGCTGTTGTAGCTCAGTGGTTGAGTGTCAACTCATGCACCAAGGTCACCTGTTTGATTCCAGGTCAGGGCACATGCCCAGGTTGCTATCTTGATGCCTTGGTGGGGGAGTGCAGGAGGCAGCTGATCAATGTTGCTATTTCTCTTTCTCTCTCTTCATCCCTTCTCTCTAAAAAATCTGTAAATACATTAAAAAAAAAAACAAAAAAAACCCCACAACTCTCCAAAATAAGTGAAGTGGCATTATATGCAGAGTTGGTCAAAAGTAGCTTTACAGATATGAGTACATCAAACAGTTTATTCTTCCATGATTTATTAGCTATATATTTTTTTCCCATAGGAACAAATTGTAAACGTACTTTTGTCATATCCTGTATATGCCAAATACACCAAATCAGAGGAAATATTGTAAATTCTGAAGCTAGTTTGACCACATAATGGTATATAAAAGTGACATACTGCTGTGTCTTAATGACTTCAACTAATTTTTAATAACTAAGAAGAAAGAAAATAAAGTTTAGCATGATCCTAGTGTTAACAGTAGGAAACCGACAAGATGCAGGACTAGTAAAAATTCAGCTGTCATTTGGACACAAGTAATTTTCCTTGGAAGCCACAATTAAGTAGTCACTGTATAAAACATATCCCAAAGGGAATTCTCAACCTACAATCCTTTCCCATGTGACGTATGACGTTCTTTTGCTGTGACAATGAAGTATAAAATCGTATCTTAACACCATATGTACTTTGTAAGCCTCCATGTTTAGAATATTAGGCTCACTGTAAAACTTTTTAAATTTGCACTAAAAAAACCAAGTGATTTATCATATTAACAATCACAATCCTTTAAAAACTTACAGCCTGCCTCTAAATTCCTTTCAATAGTTTGAGAAATTACTTGAGCTTCTTAAACACAATACTCACCTGTCTTTTAAATGCTTAGCTTTCACTTGGGTTATCTGTCCACTAGAGAAATCAAATACTTCTTCACTCAAGAGTTTAAGAATCACCATATTATTCTGACAGAGACTCTCACTGGTCCTACTTGCTCCAACAATGTCACTGATAAAAGTTGGCCAGTGTTTTGGCCATTCCTGTTTCAGTATCTAAAATAAGAAAATGTTAATTTCATTTCACTCGTCAATGGCAAAACTTCAAAGGTATTGCGTCATATTAAAAGGAGCAAATATCAAACCACTTTCCATTTTCTACTGCTTTATTAAAAGAGGAAATGTGCCACCATTCACAAAATACACTGGATAGAAAGTACAACACAGATGAAGCCCTCTGTCTCAAATGCCCTACAACTACTCTCAGTTACCCCAACTGGTCTAATCTGGCTCTAATGTGTATGCATACAATATCTGCCAGATAGGCAAAAGTTTGGATATATAAATTTAATAGAAGAAAGGAGGCATTACAACTGGGGATAGAATAATTTTTTGACCAATAATAGACTGTGTTCGATTTTTAAGTCTGTACTGCATACATTGTACACTAGGGATATTTCTGAACCGGATATTCTGTAACAGCACCTGTGAATTAAGAGGTTAGTAACTATCTTCTTTGTACTCCTTCCTCTCCCCATTTAGAAATAGGTTACCAACAAAAAGTCTTAGTATAAAAGCCAATATAACTCAGTGAAAATGCAAATGTTTTAAAAATCATTTAAGTTCCCAAAACTATTAAAGAGCAAATTTTCTTTTTCCTTACACACCCAATCTCAGGAAAAAAAATTTTTTTAATATATTTTATTGATTTTTTTACAGAGAGGAAAGGAAAGGGATAGAGAGTTAGAAACATAGATGAGAGATGAGAGATCAGCTGCCTCCTGCCTCCTGCACGCCCCCTACTGAGGATGGCCCGCAACCAAGGCACATGCCCTCGACCTTAATCGAATCTGGGATCCTTCAGTCCCCAGGCTGACGCTCTATCCAGTGAGCCAAACCCGCCAGGGCAGGAAAATTTTTTTTTATATTAAAAACAGATAAGTTAAAATTTCTAAAGTTAGATTATACAGGAAGTTTGAAAAACTGTCTTAAAGGAATGCTACAATAAAAATTAAAACTGACAGGTAACATGGAAACACTCACAGTACCAAGCATAAACGAGAAAATTTTAATCAAGTCCAATCCATATTGGAGCCATAGAGTGATGGGTTTTCAGGCTTACAATTTCAAATGCTACATAGTAGGTTAACTATTATAGTAATTATAAAGACTACTATCGCCCTAGCCAGTTTGAATGAAGGGTCCCAGGTTCAATTTTGGTCAAGTGCACATGCCCGGGTTGCCAGGCTCGGTCCCAGTAGGGGGCGAGCAGGAGGAGGCTTGGCTTATCAATGATTCTCTCTCATCATTGATGTTTCTACCTCTCTCCCTCTCCTTTCCTCTCTGAAATCAGTAAAAATATATTTTTAAAAAATATTGCTATCACTACTTCTGCAAGATGTTAGTTTAGTTATTCAATAAAGTGGGTTCAAATATTTTGTTCAAGTAATTAGCCTAACTGAAACATTGAACTCTTCTGAGGAAAACAGTGAAAGCTTACCTGAACAAGAATCATATTCAATTTCCCGATATATACTTTTTCCTTCTAAGAAAAGAGAAACATTTTGTTTAAATGAGAGCCTAAAATAGGTATAGTTAAGAACAAAAGCATAAGAAACCTCTGAGAGAAAAATAACTGCATATTTATTGAAAATGACTGTGTATATGTTTTTATAGCTCTGTGATAGTAAGGTTTAAGTTGAAGATCCAATATTTGAATGCTTTTACATTTTCACAATAATCTTCAAAAAATCTCTTACCTCTACACAAGTTGGATCAGATGAGGTCTTGATAATAAGGCCAACAACGTATTTTTTTATTCCTATGGAAGAAAAAAAAATCACTATTTTTATAGCATATCTTCAGGAACAAAAAGTTGGGGGATGAAGAGGGCAGAGCACAGCCCGACAATATGCCTAATCCCATCACCAATGTTGGCTTTTTGGGAAAAATTTAACATACTACTTTATACTATAAAAAAAAAATTGACTTTAGACAGAATGCAAGGGAGAGGGAGAGAAACATTGACTGGAAACCTGGGCATGTGCCCTGACCGGGAATTGTGGGCAACCTTTTGGTGCACAGAACAATGCTCAATCCACTGAACCACATTAGCCAGGGCTTTAGTACACTACTTTAAGTTTTTAGGTTTTGTTGTTAACCTTAAAAAATTTAGATTGAACAATTACAAATTAACATCTTCTAAGACAGCGGTCACCAACCCATGGCCCACAGACCACTGATGGTCCGTGAGGTCTGAAAGGTTGGTGACCATTGTTCTAAGATAATCTTTAGATGCTATACCAGTTAAGTATGCCGATATAGTAATTTTGAGATAAAAAAATACCGCAAGGGACTAATGTGCTCTTCACTTAAATAAACACACATATCCACTTATTTTTGTGGGTTAAAACTGCAAAAACACTAAAGATGTTACTTTGTGAGCATTATAAAGTTTTATGTAAAATACTTATAAATCAAGGTCAGATATATTTATCCTTTCCCAATTTATTTTATTATAACATTAAGCTAATTCCAGGAGAGCATTTTTTAAAAAATTTTATTGATTGCTTTTAGAAAGAGAGAATCATCAATTTGTTGTTACACTTATTTATGCATTCATTGCTTGATTCTTGTATGTGCCCTGACCGAGGACTGAACTCGGTGTATCCGGTTGATGCTCTAACCAACTGAGCTACCTAGCCACAACCTGGAAATTTGCTTTAAAAATTTCCCCACTACAATGTAGGAAAAAAAGAGTTAGGGAACTATCTTTTGTTTGCAATGTTTTTTTTTACCTAAGGACCCCTTAATAATACAGCTTATTCTTCAAACAGTTAAGACTCTATATCTTTGCTTTAAATTTATATCATTCAGAATTTACATGTACTATACTACAGATCTCCTTAAAGTTTAAAGTAAGTCCAGTTGGTGTGGCTCGGCGGTTGAGTGTCAATCTATGAACCAGGAAGTCAGTTTGATACTGGTCAGAGCACATGCCTGGGTTGCAGGCTGAATCCCTAGTGGGAAACATGCAGGAAGCAGCCGATCAATGATTCACTCTCATCATTGAGTTTTTATCTCTCTTCTTCCTCCCTCCCTAAAAATCAATTAAAAGAATATTTTTTATAAAGACAAAAATATTTTTAGTGTAATGTGATGTACTGACATTAACATGCCCAAAGGGACTGAAGCAAGATCCCTAATAGAATTCTTATTTTTCCCTACATAAAGACTGATCTCACATCTGTTTAATTTAGGTTTTGCTGCCAAATGATTGATAAAGATTTTCAATTTTCAGAGCTGTCTGAACTTTGGAACTATAGATAAGACTTTCTGAAACTGAGTCCTAACCCTCATCTACCAAATCAGAACATCTTTTAAGAATGGACCGGCTGGCCCAATCCAAGTTTGGCTCAGTAGATAGAGCATCAGTAAGGGGCATGCAGGAGGCAGCCAATCAATGATTCTCTTTCATCACTGATGTTTCTATCTTTCTTTCCCACTCTTTCCTCTCCGAAATCAATAAAAATATATTTAAAAAAATAAGTTCCACATTAGGCAAAAGACAATACTCACTGTTGCAGACAAGGCCCACCAATGTGCTAAAATGAATGGGCAAGCCTTCAGGAGAAATTGGATATTATCTGCATGGTGTGAAATTATCTCTCCAAGAAACTTATCACTTTCAATGTGAAAAATAGTAATTTTGTAAACAAAAAACCAGCAGACACCATAACCACTGATAAAGGCTAATAAAGTATCAATTAAACATATTGACATTATGTAGCCCCTGGTTAGGTGGTATTCTCGCTTAAAAAAATATGTACCGCAGTCTAATTATATTAAGAACAAACCTAAACTAAAATCCACTATACAAAATAATGGACCAGAACGCAAGTGTCAAAAGCATAGAATGAGGAATTAAAAACTGTCACAGATTGAAAGACTAAAGAGACACAACTAAATGAATTGTAGAACATAGGAAGGATATTAGAGAAAAAGCTTATGAAATGTGAATTAAGGTCCACAGTTCAGTTAATAATACTGAACCACATGTTAATTTCTGGTTTGTTCATTTTATTATGGTGTGTAAGTTGTTACTATAAAGCCAATCTGTACTTTTCTGGGCAACAATTCTATAGTCTAAAATTACTTCAAAGTATTAAGAGGCTTTGTGGACACAAAGTAAAATCAGGTCTAGTTTCAATAAGGTGATTTTTAAAATGTAACAATTAGGGGAGCCAAATTATTTTTTAAATGAGCACTAAATTATACCACACAACAATCATGTGTCCATATTACCCGTTAGATCTAATCAAAACAATTCTGATATCAATGACCTTTCTGTTCTTTACACATAAATTACTATCATTAAGGCCCACCCAAAATAAGGAAACGGGCCGTCTAAAGAAATAAAAAAATAAAGAGTAAGCATTCCGCCCTAACTGGTTTGGCTAAGTGGATAGTGCGTTGGCCTGCGGACTGAAGGGTTCCTTCCAGGTTCGATTCCAGTCAAGGGCATATACCTTGGTTGCGGGCACATCCCCAGTAGTGAGTGTGCAGGAGGCAGCTGAATTGATCTTTCTCTCTCATCCATGTTTCTAACTCAGTGATGGCGAACCTTTTGAGCTCGACGTGTCAGCATTTTGAAAAACCCTAACTTAACTCTGGTGCTGTGTCACATATAGAAATTTTTTGATATTTGCAACCACAGTAAAACAAAGACTTCTATTTTTGATATTTATTTTATATATTTAAATGCCATTTAACAAAGAAAAATCAACCAAAAAAATGAGTTCGTGTGCCACCTCTGACACGCGTGTCATAGGTTCACCATCACTGTTCTCTTTATCCCTCTCCTCTCCCTTCCTCTCTGTAAAAAAATCAATAAAATATATTTTTTTAAAAAAGAGTAAGCATTCCTCTGAAACCTCTTAATTCAAGTTTACAAGTTTAAAAATAGAAACAAAAATACAGCCTGCTTTTGTTGTTGTTAATCCTCATCTAAGGATATTTCCCCATTGATTTTTAACAATGGGAGCGAGGGAAAGATTGATGTGAGAGACATTGATTGGTTACTTCCCATACTATCCCCAAGCTGCTTAATTGAGATACTTTTCAAAAAATTTTGAAGGGGGCTCGAGATGGAACCTACAATTGAAGTATATGCCCTTGACTGGGAATTGAACCCAAGTCCCTTTGGTGCGCAGGCCAACACTCTAAACACCTGCACTTGGTATTTTGTGGAAGAGCCACACTCAAGGGGCCAAAGAGCCTCATGTGGCTCGTGAGCCGTGGTTTGCCGACCACTGCTCTAAACCACTGAGAAACACTGGCCAGGGCAGCCTGCTCTTTGATTAAATGGCTGACAATACAATGTAATAAGAAATTCAGGAACCTGCCAGGTAGCTCAGTTGGTTAGCGCATCAACCTGGTATGTCAAGATTGGGAGTTTGATCCCTGGTCAGGGCACATAAAAAAATCTACCAATTAAATGCATAAATAAATGGAACAACAAGTTGATGTTTCTCTTTCTTCCAAAACTAAAAAAAAAAAAAAGAAAAGAAAAAGAAAAAGAATAATAATAATAATAAATCACTACTTTTTCTTCTTATTTTGTCACAAGGAACCAGACAATGTCCAAAACTACTACTGTTGCCTCTAGTCGGAATATGTAAGATTTGGAGGCTTTTCTCAGCTTCAGAGAATATAAAACAGGATGAGACAGCCTTCTACTTCTCTGTTACCGATTCATTAATTATCTTGACCCTCTTTTCAGAGGCTTCTAAGATACACTGTAGATGGAACGAAGGGTGAAAGATGAAAATAGGAAAGAAGCAATATAAGTAGACAATAACGCAGATTCTCATAGACAATAGTCAATTTAATGTCACTTTACCATAGTTGGTACTTCTTTCCCTTCAAAAGACTAACTTTTATATATAAACAACCATCTTTCTGACCAAGCACTACTGACTTTTTTAAAGACTGTCCAGAATCTCCAATTGCTAGATACCAGAGCTTATTTGATCAAGTACCTTAACTCCTCCCCCCAATTCCTTCCTAGAGTTTACTCAAAAATGTTTGAAAAGCAGCCCTAGCCTGTTTGGCTCAGTGAATAGAGCGTTGACCTGTGGACTAAAGGGTCCTGGGTTGGATTCCAGTCAAGGGCACATGCTCGGATTGTACACTCAATCCCTAATAAGGGATGTGCAGGAGGCAGCCAATCAATGATTCTCTCATCACTGATGATTCCCCCCCCCCCCACTTCCTCTGAAACCAATAAAAATGTTAAAAAATTTTTTTTGAAAAGCAGCTCAGCCCTAGCCGGTTTGCTTCAGTGGACAGAGTATCAGCCTACAGACCAAAGGATCCCAGGTTCAACTCTGATCAAGGTCACATACCTCGGCTGCACGCCACTTCCCTGGGCCCCAGGTCTGGTAGGATGCTTGAGGGAGGCAACCAATTAGTGTGTTTCTCTCCCATGGTATTTCTCTGTCTTTCCCTCTCTAAAAATCAATGGAAAAATATCCTCAGGTGAGGATTACCAGTGGAAAGAAAGGTCCCAGGCTTCATTTCAGGTCAAGAGCATATGCCCAGGTTGCAGGCTTGATACCCAGGAGGAGGGGTGCAGGAGCCAGCCAATCAATGATTCTCTCTCATTGATGTTTCTAATCTCTCTCCCTTCCTCTCTGAAATCAATGAAAATATTTTTTTTTTTAAAGAGTAAACTAAGTAAATCCCTCCATCAAAACTGTAAAAAACGAAGGCTCTTTTCCTGTGCCTTCGATTATAAGCATCTGTTCATTTAAGCTACCAATCATCAGAGAGTCTCTGAAATATAGGGTGAGGGTGGGCTTTAGCTCAAGTGGTTACTACCTCATGGCAGACACTAAAATGCAGAATGGGGCAAAAACAGGTTTATAGTTGTGAGCACACGAAAGAGAATTTATTCTTGTGTCAGTAATCATTGTAATACTTTCCATATGAACAACTATAAACCTATTTTTACCCCACCCTGTATAGTGCTCTAAAATAGTTCTCCTTGTTGCCTTATTGTCAGGAGTCCATAATATCATCCTGGTCACTCGATGGAATGAACCTGTGAGATCAGCAATATAAAGGGACAAATAGCTAAAAACAATTCAAAAGTGGCAGTTCTTAACCTAGGGCTCCCATAGATAGGCTAGAATCAGACTAACTCATTTACTTGCCTACATATTTAGTAATTTGAAGAGAAATGGATTTATAAGACTATTCATCTATCTTAAAAAAATTTATAGCCTAAAACAGATACTTATTAAGAACTTTATAAGATAATGCAGAAATCAAAATTTTATTAAGCTTATAGCATCATTATTTATAATAGCCAAAATATAAAAACAGCCCAAATGTCTATACAGAAATGAATGAATAAGTAAAGTATGTGTATTCAACATACAAGAGAATATTATTTGGCCATAAAAAGCAACAAAATTCTGATGCATGTTAAAACATAGGACAAACCTTGGAAATATGCTAAGTGAAATAAATGAGACACCCCCCTCCCTCCCCAAATATGGCATGATTGCACATATATGTGATGACTAGAATAGGCAAATCCATAGAGACAGAAAGTATAATAGTGATTAATAGGTACTGGGGAGAGAGTGTAAAGTGTTAATGTTTACTGGGTAGTTTCAATTTGGGATGATGAAAAATTTTGGAGCGGTACAGCGACAATGGTTGCGCAATACTGTGAATGTACTTACCAACACTAAATCATACACTTGATATGACAAAGACTGTTGTGTGTATTTTACAAGACAATTTTATTTTATTAAATCTTTAACAATTTTTCCTCGAACAACAAAAAAAACAAATTTATTAAAATCCACCCTCCTGTAATCAAGTCTTTCTATAAGTGGTTCCCATTTCCTATTGCTATATACAAGCTAAGTATTAGGTATTGTTAGGTCTCAAGTAAACATCCTATGCTAATTCCACATAAATAGGAAACTTTGTAAGAACGTAAGTGCTACCTTACCAGAAGTGGTAGGAAATTACTTTCTATCAAATATGTATGACACTAAAATATAATAGGACATTTTGAAAATATTGACTTATTTTCTTAGATATAAAATGCATATTTAAATCAATATTATATTTTTATTATCCCACCTTGGTATAAAACTGGAACAAACGTACAAATAGGGGCACCTGTCTAAGACTGATAATACTTCTAACATCACATTCTAGGTGGGGGGAAATGAATTTCTTATGAATTTGCTTTAGACACAAGGGCTTAAGAACCCCAAAATTAGCCCTGACTGGTTTGGCTCAGTGGATAGAGCATCGGCCTGCGGAGTGAAGGGTCCCGGGTTCGATTCCGGTCAAGGGCATGTACACCATGTTTGCGGGCACATTCCCATAAGGGGTGTGTAGGAGGCAACTGATCGATGTTTCTCTCTCATCGATGTTTCTAACTCTCTATCCCTCTCCCTTCCTCTCAGTAAAAAATCAATAATTAAAAAATTACCAACAAAGGAAAACAACCACCATCTGTGTTCAATAGAGAGCAATAGAGAGATGATGTGAAAGAATGCTCAACAGCATTAGTCATTAGGGAAATGCAAATTAAAACCAGAAGCCATCATATGCTAGAATTAAAAACACTCACCATACCAAGCTTTAGTGAGGATGTAAAGCATATTCATATACTTTACATTCACAAGAATGTAAAATGATACAACCATTTTGGAAAATAGTTAAACATACACCTACACTATGTGGGTAATAGAAACCAGGTTAGAGGGTAGAATAGGTAATTAAGATTAACATCTTTTCTTTTTTTAAAAAAAACTATATTTTTAATAGAGGCCCGGGTCCCTCGGCCTGGCCTGTGGGGATTGGGCTGAAAATGGCAGACTGATATCCTCAGGAGGGGTCCTGGAGTGTGAAAGGGCACTCTGCAAAGTTGCTGTTGTTCGCCAGCTCCTGAGTTGAGCGTCTGTCCCCTGGTGGTCAGTGTGCGTCATAGCTACGAGTCAGCCGGTCGAATGGTCAGCTGGTCGCTTAGGCTTTTATATACATACTAGAGGCCTGGTGCACGAAATTCCTGCACCAGTAGGGTCCCTAGGCCTTCCTGGCGATCAGGGCCAATCTGTGGGGTGATTGGGGCTCCCGCTTGCACCCACCTTGGCCGGGCACCGCCCGTCCGCCAATTGCCCCACTGGTCGCCCCACGATGGTTAGCGCACGTCTAACTCCCAGTTGGTCGAACTCCCGCCCGTGGGGACAATTTGCATATTAGCCTTTTATTACATAGGACTAGGGGCCTGGTGCACAAAGATTTGTGCATAGGGGTGGGGGGTTGGTGGGAGTGTTGGAGGGGGTCCATCAGCTCTACCTGCACCTTCTCCAATCTGGGAGGTCTCAGGGGAGCCCTCTCCAATCTGGGAGTTTCTGTCTTTGCAATCATATGAGCGAATTGTCTGAGACTCCCAACCCAGTTTGGTTTGTTGCTCACAGAATAGAGGCACTTTTTTTTCTTTGCTTCATTGGTAGAGATTTCCTGGAAGTTTTAGGATATCTTCCCTTTAATTTTTCCTAGACACTGATTTTACTTATGTCTCTCACCTTTGCTTTCCCTCCATCCCCCACCGGAACAGTAACTTCCTCTAGGCTCACTTTGATCTAGTGTCTAGGACAGTGATGGTGAACCTTTTGAGCTCGGCATGTCAGCATTTTGAAAAACCCTAACTTAACTCTGGTGCCGTGTCACATATAGAAATTTTTTGATCTCTGCAACCAAAGTAAAACAAAGACTTCTATTTTTGATATTTATTTTATATATTTAAATGCCATTTAACAAAGAAAAATCAACCAAAAAAATGAGTTCGCGTGTTACCTCTGACACGCATGTCATAGGTTCGCCATCACTGGTCTAGGAGATCCGTCTGCCACCAGAACTACGATTCCCAGCATTCCTGGTGCTCCCCGTGCTCTGGGCTTCTGCTTCAGGTCCTAGGGCTGCCACCAGAACTACTATTCCCAGAATTCCCGCGCTGGGAGTGACTGAGGGAGCCACGTCCCCCTAAACATCCAGCTTTCCTGCTCTGCTCTCCGCCCGGTGACCAAGGGAGCCACGCTGCCCCAAGGAAGCAACTGAGGGACCCACGGCCCCCCAAGTTGCTGGCTTGCCCGCTTCTGCTCTCCACCGGCTCCTGTGCATGCAAATTAACCCACCATCTTTGTGAGGTTAATTTGCATATTCACTAATTGGCTGGTGAGCGTAGCAAAGGAATGGTCAATTTACATGTTTCTCTTTTATTATATACAGTCAGGCCTTGACTTACGAGTTTAATTCGTTCTGTGACGGAGCTCGTAACTCAAATTACTTGTATGTCAAATCAAAAGTGAACGAGTGAGACACGTGATGCTGGGCTGATGTTGTGGCGTTCACTGTGACGTTCGCTGAGCCAACTAGCGGTGGGGTATCTGAAGCTGGCTTGTAACCCGAATTTTAGCTTGCAACTCAAAGCAAAAAATTGGCCGAGAGACGGCTCTTATCTCAAAAAACTTGTTAGTTGGGACACTTGTAAGTCAAGGCCCCACTGTAGGTTGATTTCAGAGAAGAAGGAGAAAGGGATAAAAACATTAATGATGAGAGAGAATCACTAATCAGCTACCTCCTGCACGTCCCACACTGGGGATTGAGCCCACAACCTGGGCATGTGCCCTGACCAGGAATGGAACCATGACCTCCCGGATCACAGGTTGATGTTCAACCACCGAGCACGCCAGCCAGGCCAAGAGGAACATCTTGATTATAGTGGTGGCTTCATGGGTATATGCATAAATGAAAACTTATCAAATTGGGTGGGGCTATCTGGTGTGAGGGCATGTGAGGTGGAGGGGGCTGCTGGCAGCTGCTGGAAGTCAAGGGTGGGGTGTGTACAGGCAGACTGCAGCATGTACAAGCAGACTGGGGCGTGGGGATGGTTGAGGATCCGAAAAAATAAAATATAACATCAAATTATACACTTTAGAAATGCTATCCAAAGTGTATGGCAAATTATACCTTAATAAAACAAACAAAATAGCAAATACAAATAATTTTAAAAGCCAGTATCACTTACAATCAACATATTGAACATGTGATCTTCAGTACAATGGGAGGTCTTAATTAAGCATGGGAGTGACCCAATGAGTTCTGTTTTTAAAATATCATGGTAAATCCTATCCCTGGCCAGCTTGGCTCAGTGGATAGAGTGTCAGCCTGTAGACTAAAGGGTCCCAGGTTCGATTCCAGCCAAGGGCACATGCCTGGGTTGCGGGCTCAATCCCCAGTAGGGGGTGTTCAGGAAGCAGCCGATCAATGATTCTGTGTCATCATTGATGTTTCTCTCTCTCTCTCTTCCCCCCCCTTCTCCTTTCCTCTCTGAAATCAATAAAGAAATATATTTTAAAAATAAATAAGTAAACAAATAAACAGACAAATAAGTAAAATATCATGGTAAATCCTTTAGGGGGACTATAACACACAAAAGTGGGTATTAAGAAGTCCAGCCCTAACCGGTTTGGCTCAGGGGATAGAGTGTCGGCCTGCGGACTGAAAGGTCCCAGGTTTGATTCCGGTCAAGGGCATGTACCTTGGTTGCGGGCACATCCCCAGTAGGAGGTGTGCAGGAGGCAGCTGATCAATGTTTCTCACTCGATGATTCCACCTCTCTATCCCTCTCTCTTCCTTTCTGTAAAAAATCAATAAAATATATACTTTTAAAAAATAATAATAAAAGAAAAAAGTCCAGTTAGGAAGCTATTGCAGAAATTTTTTCAAAATAGCTTGAGACTAGTATATGTATACTAGAGGACCGGTGCATGAAAATCATGCACTGTGTGTGTGTGTGTGTGTGTGTCCCTCAGCTCAGCCCACACCCTCTTGCAGCCTGGGACCCCTTTTTCCTTACGGCCCACCTGCAACAGAGGCAGGAGAGGCTCTTGCCAACTGCGCTCACCAGCCATGAGCCCAGCTTCTGGCTGAGCAGCGCTCCCATAGGGGTAGCATACTGATCACCAGGGGGGCAGCTCCTGGGTTGAACGCCTGCCCCCCTGGTGGTCAGTGCACATCATAGCGACCAGTCGTTCCGCCGTTCAGTCGATTTGCACACTGGGGTTTTATTATATAGGCCGGTAAAATGGAAATGGAGATATTTTTGTGGGGGGAAAAAAACAGACTTCAAAACACATGCTGTTTATTCATATCCAGCCCCTAGAGCAGGGGTGGGCAAACTTTTTGACTCGAGGGCCACAATGGGTTCTTAAACTGGACCGGAGGGCCAGAACACAAGCATGGATGGAGTGTTTGTGTGAACTAATATAAATTCAAAGTAAACATCATTACATAAAAGGGTACAGTCTTTTTTTTTTAGTTTTATTCATTTCAAACGGGCCGGATCCGGCCTGTGGGCCGTAGTTTGCCCACAGCTGCCCTAGAGGCACAGAGAGCTTTACACATATTCCACCTCTTATATCACAATAACCTTGGCAAGACAGTCAAAATTCAAAGAGGTACAGAAACTTATGTAAGATCATATAGTAAATTACCATGTGCCTCATTCCAAAGGAAAGCATTGCATAAAACCTTATGGGTAACCTAGCTGGTTTTGCTCAGTGGTTAAGGATTAGACACACAGACTGAAGGGTTGCAGGTTTGATTCTGGTCAAAGGTACATTCGTCTGTTGCAGGCTTGATCTGGACCTGGCTGGGGTATGTGTAAGAGGCAACTAATTGATGTGTGTCTCTCTCACATTCATGTTTCTCTCCCTTTGTCTCTTCCCCTCACTTCCACTCTCTCTTAAAAATCAATGGAATAGAAAAGTGGGGGGGGGGGGAAAAATCAATGGAAAAATATCTTAGGGTGAGGATTAACAAAAACAAACAAAAAACCTTAAGAGTAATCAGCTTTGGTCTGTCAACTTCATAAATTATAACACAGAACTGCACAACTCAGAAACTTTGTCCAACTACTTTACGTGACCAAACTGCCAAATGTTCAATTATGATTGTATATCACTTTGGACTATTCATTAATTCATCACTCCTCTTTCCAATATCAGCAAATTCATATCAATCTCATAAAATGATTTATAAATCATATGCCTTAATGGAGTAAAACACAAGCCTTTGGTTTAAATTTTTTAAAATACAGAGATACCTTTATACAGATAATTATTTCAGGGAGGAATAAAAGGAGTTTTAGTATCTCCCCCCACTCCTTTATGGTTTGAAATTTCTAAACTAAGTACAAAAATTGCTTTTTAGCCCTAGCTGGTTTGGCTCAGTGGACAGGGTGTCAGCCCCCGGACAGAAGAGTCCCGGGTTTGATTCTGGTGTAGAGCATGTACCAGTTGCAGCTTGATTCCAGTTCCAGGGCTGGGGTACATGTGGGAGACAACCACTCAATGTATCTCTCTCAAATCAATTTTTCTCTCCCTCTACCCTTCCCACTCTCTCTAAAAATCAATGGAAAATATCCTCGGCTGAGGACTAACAACAACAAAATTTTCTAAAATTATTTTTTAAAAGGGAGGGGGTTTTACCTGAATAATGAATGTTGTTGTGCAACTAAGACATAGATTCAATATCACTGACAATCCTAGCATATCTTTAATTATTCCAGTGACTAGCACACACTCCCCAACTGGAAATTATTCTACACATATTAAAATTTCCCCTTCATCTTTAAGTCAAAAATATTTAGTCTTTGATCTAACACTCATCTCTGCAAATACTCACTTCAAAACTTAACCTCAAAGATATCAATTATATAACATAATTTATAAGAGTAAAAATATAGGGAAAGTCATTATTTCCTTAAAGTAGAAGAATTCAGTCAATTGGATAACATTAACTCAATAATATGCAATTCATTAATTGAATAATTATATACTGACACATGTACCAAGAAATAAGAATGCAATAGACATTCTCTGATCCTTAACATCATTAAGCTAACATTTTGAGGTATTAAGAGTGAGAAAAAACAATGACAGCCACGTATGAGAAATGTTATGGCGGTGGTAGTAGAGGGAGACTACAAATAGTTAACATTTTTTCTGGCCTAAAAAAAACCCCAACAACAAAGCAATGTAGCAGATTTTGTAGTATATAAATCTGAATTTATTAAAATGTTTTATTATGGCCCTAGGCAGTTTGGCTCAGTGGATGGAGCATCAGACTGTGGACTGAAGGGTTCTGGGTTCAATTCCAGTCAAGGGCACATGCCCAGGTTTGCATGCAGGAGACAGTTGTTCAATAATTTTCTCTCATAATTGATGTTTCTCTCTCCCTTCCTCTCTGAGATCAATAAAAATATATTTTTTAAAAATGTTTTATTATGAACATTTATCTCCCTTGATCATTTTTAAATTAAAATGTCATTTAACTGTGTGGTTTTTTTTTTTAAATGTCCTTACTTGGCTAATTATTACCTGTGTGTTTTTTGCTCAATGAGATTGTATTCATCTGTGATCCACTGGTACAGAATCTACTAGGGAACATGCAGCAAGAGACATCTAAACACAGTCTAGAATTGTCAGAGATTTCCCTGGCAAAGTGCTTTAGACAAGAGGCCTGAATTAAAAGTACCATTACCCTAAAAGAACATGTGAAAATTAACCGTTTATGAACAAGCACTTGAAATCAGATTTTAAAAATTGCTAGATAGAAAAAATGTACAAAATTTATTTTGGTTTGTTGTTTGTGTAGCTAAACCTACACTTCCTTTAAAATACAAGCATTGCAATTTGTATGAAGGAACTTGTCTAAAGGGCCCGACCTAATCATTATTCCCTTCTTTTAGCACATTCTGACCCTTAGCATGCACTCTGATGTAAGGATATATTTATATAGTCTTAATACCTAATCATGCTTTGTTCGAAGCAGATACACAATATGTGCCCAGGAAAATCTGTAATAATGAAAGCGTACTATGCTAATTAGACCGGATGTCCTTTTGGACAACGCCGTGGTGGGGGCCAAGACAGAGGCAGCTGCTGTGGTGGGTGGGGGCCGAGCCCTTTGCATGAATTTTGTGCATCGGGCCTCTAGTAAATATATATGCTAAGATAGAGTAAGAAGTAGCGCTGACAGCTTTAAATGACATGACAAAGACCAAGACAAAGAAATGTACAGTATTTGAAGGGTTATACCAATTCATTTCCAATACCAAAGTTACTTAAAGATGAAGGAAAATTAACTTTCAGAAATACTAGCATATTCTGTGAAATACAAAATCTTAAGCCTGGAGAAGCCTCCCCAGTACTGACAATGTTAAAAAGAATTATAAAATTAATACAGTACTGAATTTATTTTCCAATGCTTTATTGATGAGAAAAGAACAGAAACAGAATTCTCTTAAGCCAAGCAGTATAATCACCACTGCTTCCCCTCCAGTCTTTTCAAACATGACAATAGGCTCTTGAAAGTAAATAGTCTTAAGCCTCTGAAATATTATATGTTGGATACTTGCATATTAATATATGGGAGCTCTTACGATGTCATAATAAAAAACCAAATATATATGCATATGAGCATAACCAATGGACACAGACAGCAGGGGGGACGAGGGCATGTGCTGGGGGATGGGAGCGGCTGGGGAGAGGTCAATGGGGCAAAAAAGGAGACTTATGTAACACTATAAATAAAGAATTAAATTTAAATGTAACAAAAAACAAATATACCACATTCCACTTCATGTAGAAAGCAAACAATGTTGAATCCTCAGGTAGACCCTTAGCCTCTAATTTTATAAATAACAAATACAATCATGACTTTGATAAACTAGTATAATTTTAAATCACTTAAATTTAAACCTGGAAAAGGTCATGGAATATCACCTAGTACAGTGATCGGCAAATTCATTAGTCAACAGAGCCAAATATCAACAGTACAATGAGTGAAATTTCTTTGAGAGTCAAATTTTTTGAACTTAAACTATATAGGTAGGTACATTGTTATTAACTAAATTAGGGTACTCCTAAGCTGGCCTTTGCAAAAACGTCCTCAATCTGATTGAGGTACGTTCGATGAGGTCGACCCTTTCCAAATCTCCCATCCACACTTGTCTTGTATACTTGTTTCGTCTATCTCCTTTCCGAAAACCGACTTCTGCGCATGGGCCACAAAGTTTCAATGGCACTGTACGTGCGCGCCAGCATGTGGTATTTTGTGGAAGAGCCACACTCAAGGGGCCAAAGAACCGCATGTGGCTCACAAGCCACGGTTTGCCAACCACTGATCTAGTACAATCTTTATGTGATCACAAGTAAAGGTCTAGATGTTTAAGAACAAAAGAGGGACTTATACTACAGTAAAAATGGTACTGAGGTAAAAAAGTAAACACTTTTTTTGGGTATGGTAAGTCATGGCCAAAGTTAAATTTGAGGCCCAGAACATGTGTGTCAAACAAAAGTAGTAAAGGAAAACGGCATCTAAGGTCCCTAAAGAGCAATGGGAAAGTATGAAGGATCTATTTGGGCCAATAGTCAAACTGCTCTTAATTAGTTTCTGAGAAGGTCACAGAACATGATCTAAAATGGTTGCAACGCAAAATAAAACATTTAAAGAAATAGGAACTTCTTTTGGAGACACTATTTCCTCCTATACTATCATTCTTAATCTTTATTTTAAAATATATTAAAAATATTTGTCATTAAAACTTGTCTTATTTACCTCTAAGCATGCTAAATAGATATCCAGATTTAAGTCAGACTAGCTGAGTAAATCCAGGTCCCTATCCCACCATAAAGATGACATGAGAGCCTAGCCCATGTTGCTCAGTGGTTGAGCCTATATAGACCCATGAACTAGGAGGTCACAGTTCAATTCCCAGTCAGGGCACATGCCTGGGCTGCGGGCTCAATCCCCAGTGTGGGGTGTGCAGGAGGCAGCCAGTGACCAATGATTCTCTCTCATCACTGCTGTTTCTCTCTCTCTCAATGAAATCATTTAAAAAATGTATTTTTTTAAAAAGAGATGACATGAGAAATCAAGTGAAAGACAACATCTTAAAGATCCATAGTCAAAGAAAGGGGCATCTATACTAATAAAAGCCTAGGTGATCCTCGCGCCCTCATGTGTGAAGTCGCCGCAAGATGGCATGTGCACAGCAGAGGTGGGGCCTGGCAGCCGCTCCGCACAGTGGGGCCTGGTGGTCCTGAGGTTCCACCACCTCACACGGAGGAGGCGGGTTGCAGCAGGTGAGGGCAGTTGTGGGTGATCAGGTCGGCAGGCGAGTGGTTGGGGGGCAATCAGGCTGGCAGGCAGGCGAGTGATTAGGAGCCAGCGGTCCCGGATTGTGAGAGGGTGCAGACCGGGATGAGGAACACCCCCCCAGCCCCTGCAACAATTTTTTTGCACCAGGCCTCTAGTCTATATAATAAAAGCCTAAGCAACCGCTATGGCGGAATAACCAGAAAGACTGTTCACTGTGATACACACTGACCATCAGAGGACAGACGCTCAGTGCAGGGTGTCCCTGGTGGTTAAGTGTGCTCCCACAGGGGGAGCATCGCTCAGCCAGAAGCCAGGCTCATGGCTGGCGAGCGCAGCGGTGGAGGCACGAGCCTCTCCCACTCCACAGCAGCACTAAGGAGCAGCGAGAAGGTGGGCAGTAAGAAGCGAGCCGCCCCCCCCCCCGCACTCCCCCAGTGCATGAATTTCATGTACTGGGCCTCTAGTATTTTAATAGAAGAAAATACCACCAAAAGTAGTATACTCCCTATTATAAAGTACAAACTCTGTTTTTCAGAGATTAAAACAAGTGATATAAAGTAGGCAATAAAGGCAGTACATGAAAAATTAAAGTAAATGCAGAGAAATCCAAGAGACTACCTTATCCCATGTTTCTTAAACTATGACTACTTTTACCAAAATAATACAAAGGGAAAAGTTAAATGCCAGGTGGGGCAAAAGTGGGCTTACAACTGTTCATATGGAAAATATTACAATAAGAATAAACTTTCACATACTCACAACTGTAAACCTACTTTTGCTCACCATATCTTCGTTTTCTTATCTTTATTTTAAGATGTCAACCTCTTACAATTCAAAAGGTAAAGGCTTACTGTGATTTTTAAAATGTGTTTTTTTCCTTTTCTTTTTTAAGTTTGTGTACTGTTCATGTGTTACAACATTCGTTACTTGTCAGTTACTGTCCTACATTTTTAAACAATTCACACATTCAAATTTTATTCACTTCAGACATGGTTCCAGAGTAACTAAATTCATATTTTTCATCACATTATAAAAAGTTTGAATAGTATGGTGTCCTTTGTCCCCAAAAAGATAACCTTATAAACAACCTGCTTTGCCACATGATGACATCCATAATTTCAATCATCCATCTATCATCTATCTATCTATCTATCTATCTATCTATCTATCTATCTATCTATCTATCTATCTATCTATCATGATAAAAGGGTAATATGCTAATTAGACCCACCAAGCTGGGGCTGGAGGAAAGCCAGCCCGGGTCCCAGGTGCCTGCAGGCTGCCAGAGGAGGGAAGCCGGTGTCAGCAGCTGGGGGAAAGAGAGGCCTACTCTTTCACAAATTTTCGTGCACCAGGCCTCTAGTAGCTATGACACACACTGACACTCAAGGCAGGAGATGCTGTGCTGCGATGACTTGGCAGCTGCAGTTCTCGGGTGACGCACCGGGAACCAGAGAGGAGGGAGCCTGATTCTGGGGTGCATAACCCAAGAACTGCCCTCTCGCAATCCGGGACCCCTCAGGGGTTGACGGAGAGCTGGTTTTGGCCCGATCCCCTGAGGCCAGGCCAAGTTAGAGCATAATAAACTAGATTCAATACACCCACTACCCAAATACTTAACTATGATAAAAAATGTCAGGATTCATAAAGTTTCTGAATTTACAATTTCATAAAATATTTCCTACCTTCACACTGGTTCCTTGGAAGAATCTTCCATCTTGTTTTTATCACATTTTCCAAAATTTGTAGTCCATAATACTGAAAATTGGATAACAGAGATATGTGAATATATTACTGTAAGACTAGCAACTTTCAGGATTCACAAATGGACAGACATTCACACATTTACATCTAAAATTTCAAAAACATTATGCTACCAAGTTTAATTACATATATTAAACAAGGATCTATTCACCCATATACTGAGTTTTCATGCATTTTCCTCATTTTATTGTTTACTACTCTATTTAATGTCCTGCTGTTTACACATGCTCACACCAGGAAGAACCAAATAAAAAGCCTTTTTGCAGCCAATTGGGCTTATCTGTAGAAGGAAGTAGAAGCCAGATATGAATTCACAGCATAAATGACTGCTTACAGGCTCACGTACTTTAACACGACCAGGTTCCTAAGAATTTAGCTGCTTGGATGCTGTCAAGCTTCCTACCATCCTCTAGGAGTTGTAAGCTCTTGGCCAAGCATTAAAGTATTGCCAAAGATACTTTCTATAGAAAGTCTTTACAAACATCACTGGTGTGTTATTTAAGGAGCAGCAAGACAGCCCATGGGTTTAATTTTAAATTTTAACCCCACCCTTATATTTGCTATTTCTATTAACTTAAAGATAAACTTTTGTGCACAGTCAAAAATAATACAAGTGCATGTTGCAATCTGTATCTACCTTTCAGGTATTCCTTCCTAAATATAGAAGTTATAACTGAAAATGTAAAAAAATGAACAGATACCACTTTCAAGCCATTTTGTCCCTCCTGCTGATTACTCACTCTAAATAGTCAAGAATATTTATAACAATTTATAATGCTGTAGGAGTTAAAACCCAAAATTATTATCATGACCAATTAGTGTGGATAGACAGGAGGAAGAAAAAAGACAAAATTATTGTGGTATATTTTAACGGTTAAATTAGGGAAGAATCAGCTATAATACCTGAAAGGTAAACTCACTCATATATAGACCTCAGATTGCAAGTTTTGGCTGAGAATAAGAGTTCATCTTTAAAATGGTTAGTCATCACACAATAAAATAGGAGCATTAGTATTTCAACCAAAGGGATCACAAGAATGCTCATTTTATCCAAAGCACAATATAGACTGTCCCAAACTACATTGTGCTCAAACAGTAAATGTTTTTGCTGTTTTCTTTCATTTTAACATTTCACACTTTTCAGGAAAATTTTCAACTGAAATCCTACATTTGCAAAGCATTCCTTAAAGAGACTTCCAAGATAAAAGTAAGGCCAAAGCAAAATTCTGAAAATATAAATTTGATGCAGGTGTTTCATAATCAGCAGTAAATAGTGAAGCTTTCTATCATGTTCATTTACACCTCTCTAAAGGTCTCAGAAAAATGTAAATAAAACAAAAAGGGAAAGTTTCTGGTTAAAATTCTAAATTAACTTTTAAAAAAACTGCTCTAAAATCTTTAATTTTATAGGCATGAAATCAGACTGTCAAGTTGTCAAGCTATGTATTTTTTTACTATATGGACTATTGTCCTCTTGCTAATACTAAACTAATTAAAAAGATCTTTAAAAATTATGAAGCAAAACAACCACAAATATACCAGTAAAAAGTAATAATTTAAATAACATTACCATATTTAGTCATAGTTTTTCAGCTTAGTTTTTAATTGAAGGATAGTATCCCCTTCCTTTATTGTTACATTTATTTACATCTTCCTTTATAGCTGATACTTTGTTATCTCAATTATCTGTTTACTAACCTCTAGTCCTTTCTCCAACTGTAAAAAGGAAGCATAAGCTTGCAGAAGACACAACTCGTATTTGGGTCTTTCTGCCAAGGGGGCTGAAGCAAGAAGCCTAATATAAGCTTTTCACAAGTTAGGTCGAAGAAATAGATAGATCACCATCATAATATCCTAAAACCCAATCTGTCCGAAACATTTAGACTCCACAGTTGAATTCATATTTATTTGAATAATATTTTTATTCAAAAATCTAAAGTGGCCCATCCGGCGTGGCTCAGTGGTTGAGCATTGACCTATGAACCAGGAGGTCATAGTTCAATTCCCAGCCAGGGCACAAGCCTGGGTTGTCGGCTTGATCCTCAGTGTGGGGCATGCAGAAGGCAGCCGATAAATGATTCTCACCACTGATGATTCTCCCTCTCTCCCTCTCCCTTCCTCCCTGAAAGAAATAAAAATATATTTAAAAAACAACAACAA
Organism: Myotis daubentonii; assembly: GCF_963259705.1. NCBI lineage: Eukaryota > Metazoa > Chordata > Mammalia > Chiroptera > Vespertilionidae > Myotis > Myotis daubentonii. The sequence continues at coordinate 44,761,519 of NC_081851.1, read as the reverse complement.
ACACACCCCAAAATCTAAAGTGACAGCCAAATCCGAAGGCCAATGAAAAATGACTACTTTGGAAATATCCACAAGTAATTCAATCATTCTAAAGAGTTACATTTCTGCTTTACATCTCAGGATTTGAGAAATCCACTGCTGAGTTATGAAGATGAGGGACAGAAAACAGCAAAGACTAAACGAAAAAAATAAATGCATGAAATGATCCCTATGGTAGAAATTTCTACTGAGCCCCCAGAAATACTTATTTTATGCATTGAATTCCCCTTTCCCCTCCCACCGCCCATGAAACAAAAACAATTGATGAACAGAATTCAGTTAAAGGGAATCAAAAGGGTAGACCTTGTGGAGGCCTGCCGTCAAAGCCTAGCTGTGTCAGTTGCACAGGAAGACACCCCTTTTCTTCCTATTACAAGCAATCAACATAATGGAACATTATGATTAATATCAGGTAGTGTTAACATCTTTAAAGAAAAAAAAAATGATTGCATAAAAGCCAAATGTCAGAGTGCATAACTTTAGCACCAAATCATTTGTAATTTATGTAAATCGAAGAATTCTTTACCTGTTGCTTTCTTTCTGTTCCTCTAATCATCTCATTTTTCACAAGACAAATTTGAGTTTTTAAAAATACTGTTGATAAATCAACTTAAACATTAGTAATGTCTGTCAGTATAAAAAGCAAAATTTACCAGGCAAGCAAACAGGCAAACACTGTTATGTTACTTAAGGTTAGCACTTTGAGGAAGTTCTGAACTGTATTTTTGCCCGAAAATTTACAAGATGTCAAAACTAATTAATATTTTAAAACTGTTAATTAACACAGTCTGATTTCAGAAACAGATGTGAACATGGCTATTTTCTGTTTTAACACAATGTGTAGCAAGTGGAAACCTTGTGCATATTAAACAGAATGCCATGCATGGTATTTTGTTAAGTTAATGCAGTTTAAAGAGAAGTGTGAATCACCAAGCCTAAAACAGTCAAAACACATTTTGATCAACCCTTCTGTTCAAACTTAAGAAAAAGGACCTAGATTATAACATTTTCAATTGCAAATAAAAACTGAGAGCTGTCCCATTAAAAGCATTGGTACCACAGAGTAGGGTTTTACACTGCCCACACAACTTGGTGTTGGAGGTGCTTAGAGCCTGTATTATATTGATTACTTGCCCCCAAAAACTCCTCTGATGTTATGTTTCATCTCTGAATACATTCAGAATTTATGCTACTTAGATCTGTACACATATTCTAGAAAGAAAACAAAGCAAAACAAAAAAAACAAAACAAAAAAGCCACCTTGCATACTAGTCCCAATTACAAAGCTTCATAATTCTTAGGACTATTTGCAAGAATTAATTCTATGTTTAATACTCAATTTTGAATAAGTTAACAATATTAAATGATTTGAGATAACAAATGCTCATACTAAAAATGAGATACCTTCCTCAAAGTTTATGACTGGAAGAAAAGAAGAAATAAACGAAATTTAAAACCACTACTTGCTTACTTTCGTGTTCATATTCTGTGAAAATTCCAAAATTGTATCGACTCTTGTCCATGCATCAGGATGCTCCTTTAAATGTGTCAGTACTTCTTGAGCCATTCTTTGCTAAAATATTATACAAGAAGAACTTTAAACTCACTTGTTGTTTTGAATCATTTTTTAAAATTGAACAAGGTATTGAACAAGGCACGAATCCTAACAGGACAATGGTTCTACCAACTTTCAGAAACACTCAAATAATAAGTCTTTATAGAAATAAAAATGTGTTTGTTATCACTCAAACTTCAATTAAAAATAGGAATATTTATTCTTTGAAACAACACAGCCTTTTGGGGTTCTTAAATCAAAGATCTTCTCTGACATAAACAAGTTCTCAGTACTTACAATCAACCAAAAATAACATAGAAAATTTCATCTACTTAGATAAATAATGGTATACTCTGTTTTACAAGAGTCACCAACCTACCTAACAAAATTTATCTATAAAAATGTATCGTGTGAAGGCATATAAACTAGGTCTAATACTTTAAATCTCAAATACCTATAGATATATATGACATTAAGATCCTTAGACTAATTTTTTAAAGAGTCTCTTAAATATATTGTAAACTTGCATTTCTGAATGTCCTCAAATTTCATATATTAAATCCTAGCTTATTTTGAAAGCTTTAAATTTTTAAAAATGCATGCCCTAGCTAGCTGGTATGGCTCATTGAATAGAGCGTCAGCCTACGGACTGAAGGGTCTCAGGTTTGATTCCAGTCAAGGGCACATGCCTGGGTTGTGGGCTCGATCCCCAGGATGGGGGGTGTGGGGGAGGGGGGCGTGCAGAAAGCACCCGATCAATGATTCTCTCTCATCCTTGATGTTTCTATCTGTCTCTTCCTCTTCCTCCCTCTCTGAAATCAATAAAAATAGATTTAAAAAAATTGTAATGCAAACCAAGAAAAAATATTAAATCAATGTAGCCATTATCTAGAATGTGTTTTTCTTTTAAGCATAAAAGATCTAAAACTTATGGAAGTCATCTCTAATAAATTTCTCCAGTGCCATTTCCTTCCTTCGTTCATTCTTTAAAAATAGTCACTATCATGAATTTGGCCTTTTCCTGTCCATATTTACAGAGCATGTGTATGAATTTCATAGGAACTACAGTTGAGTAGCCCTAGCCAGTTTGTCTCAGTGGATAGAACGTCAACCTGCAGACCAAAGGGTCCCAATTCGACCTTGGTTGCAGGCCCTTTCCGGCCCCGGCCCTGATCGGGGCTCGTGCAGGAGGCAACGAATCGATGTGCTTCTCACATCGATATTTCTGTCTGTCTTTCCCTTTCTCTTCCATTTTTCCTAAAAATCAATGGAAAAATATCCTCGGGTGAGGATTAAAAAAAAAAAAAAAAGCAGCCCTGACCATTTGTTTGGCTCAGTGGCTAGAGTGTCGGCCTGTGGACTGACGGGTCTCAGGTTTAATTCCGGTCAAGGGCATATACCTTGGTTGCCGGCACATCCCCACCAGAGGGTATGCAGGAGGCAGCTGATCGATGGTTCTCTCTCATTGATGTTTTTAACTCTCTAGCCCAGGGGTGGGCAAACTTTTTGACTCGAGGGCCACAATGGGTTCTTAAACTGGACCGGAGGGCCGGAACAAAAGCATGGATGGAGTGTTTGTGTGAATATAAATTCAAAGTAAACATCATTACATAAAAGGGTACGGTCTTTTTTTTTTTTTTTTAGTTTTATTCATTTCAAACGGGCCTCCCTCTCTGTAAAAAAAAATCAATAAAATAAAGAAAATTAGCCCTAAGCGGTTTGGCTCAGTGGATAGAACATCGGCCTGCGGACTAAAGGATCCCAAGGTTCGATTCCGGTCAAGGGCATATACCTTGGTTGCAGACATATCCCCAGTAAGGGGGTATGCAGGAGGCAACTGATTGATGTTTCTCTCTCATCGATGTTTCTAACTATTCCTCTCCCTTCCTCTCGGTTAAATATAAATAAAATATATTTAATTTTTTTTTTAAAAATAAAGCTTTAAATGTTTCCAAATCATAGGTGAGGACCATCCAAAATAAAAAATAGTTGTGTAGTCACCGAATTTTATATCGTGTATTTTATAGAAATCCTCCTGTAATTTGCTCTTTCCATTTGATAGTTTTTAGCTTCCTCACCTTTACTGAAATATGACTGAAATGAACAGTTTTAAAGATCTAGACAGGTTGACATTTATATAGTTTTTTAAACCATTATAGTTTTCTGTCTATATATGAACAAAGACTGTTAATTCTATCATTAATAATGTGTTTCCCTTAAAAAGCATAATCTGGGACCCCTTGGGGGATGTTGGAGAGCCAGTTTCAGCCAGATTCCTGCAAGCCAGGCCGCCAGGCCAACGGACCGCATCGGTGCCCCTAGTATGCATATAAGATCTTTGGTTAATCTCTTCCCGCCCTCTCCTCTCCCTTCTGAGATTCATCAGTCAGTTCCATGTTTCTGTGCCTGTGGTTTCCCCTTCTGCGTTGAGCATCTACCCCTGGTGGTCAGTATGTGTCATAGCTACCGGCTGGTCACTTAGGCTTTTATATATATACTAGGGGCCCGGTGCACGAAATTCGTGCAAGGGGCTTTGTCCGGAAGGTCGTTGGGCTACCGGTCTAATTAACACATTACGCTTTTATTATAGATTTCATTTCATTAAGGACTGATAACTTAAGAGACTATAATTTATTATATAATAGCCAGACTAAAGGCAGAGAGAGTACTTGATATGAGTTATCTAGGGCTAAAGCACATTTTAGCAGTTCTGATTCTGAGAATCTCTAAATATTCATTTCTTACTAGACATAGAGTTGCATTTAAAATAGTAACAAATAGCCCTAGCTGGCTTTGTTCAGTGGTTAGAGCATCAGCCCTCAGACTGAAGGGCCTCAGGTTTGATTCTGGGCAAGGGCAAGTGTGGCAGGCAACAAATCAATGTTTCTCTCTTTTGTCTCTCCCCTTCCCTTCCACAGTCTAAAAATCAATGGGGAAAAATACCCTCAGACTAGGATTAACAAAAAATAAGTAAAATATAAAATAGTAACAAATATTTTAGAGATATCAAAAATCCATGCCTCTTAAAATCATGTTTCCTTTTAGTTTTCCTGTAATTTTACTCTCCAAAGTTAAATCTAGTATTTGCATTCTAGTGTCTTTATTTTGCCCGAATCCCACTATCCTTATATAATATTCTATTACTAACTTAACACTCCAAAGAGGTTAAAAAGAGGGAGAAAATCTTGCATCTCCCTGTGTTACTAACTGAATGGTGAAAGTATTCTAGTTGCTAAGCAATAGGTTAAAAGAGTTAAAGACAACACAATAGTGGAGAAAACACCCAACTCTTCTGTATCTTTCCCCCCTCGCTGCCTACTTGGCTAAAACTAGAAAAATGCTTATAACGGAAGGTAGTCCTAATGTTTCAGTGCTAAATATCCTACTCCAGCCCCCCCATTTAAGTAAAAGTTCTGTTTATAGATTTAAAAAGGCACTCTTGGGGTGTGGGGGTGAAGGAGGTCCTTATATGGTGACGGAGAAGATTTGATATTGGGTGGTGGGCACAAGTTACAGATCTTATAACATAGAAACCTACACCTGAACCCTATATGATCAATTAACCAATGTCACCCCTTCTAATAATTTCTTCCCCTCCAAAGTTATGTAATCCTTTTTAAAAAGTTAGACTAACTACAGTTTAGTTTAAAAGTTTAACCAGTATAATTTCTAGTTGCCATTTTCAGCACATATTTTATGAGATTAGGAAAAAATATATACTGTATTTTAAAAACAATTTGACATCACATATACTAAATCTTTATACTTCCAATAGTACTCTTTAAACAAAATTCCTGTTAAGTATCAGGTACTATAACAGGTGCTTTACAAACCTCATCATTAATCCTCCAATCTCTTGCAAGGTAGGTAATAGTTTATAGAGGAGACTCCAGAGCAATAACTAGAAAACTTACTAGAATAAAATTAAGACAACTAACACGTTTTCTACTACATCTTTCTACTTCTTTTTATTCAAAATAAGATCCTCAAAGAGATGGTTACAAAAAAACAGAACTAGAAGTTTAAAGACATGATTTTTAGAAAAGGAGTTCTTAATCTTTAGGCTCTAAACCTCAGTTTCCTTATCCTATGTATATAATAAAAGTGTAATTTGCAAACTGACCGAACGGCCAAACAGCAGAACGACCATCCAGGACTACGCTATGACACCCAATTGTGCCAGGCCAGCCAAGGCAGATGCGATGCGAATGGTCAGGGGCCCAGCCATCGCCCCATTATCACCCTGCAGAGGGAGGCCCAGGCCACCAACTGGTGGGTTGTGGCGTGTGGGCGGGGCCTCCCTCTGTGAGGGAAGCCTGGGGCCAGAGGGAAGCAGGTACCGGGCAGTTGGGGGTGAAGTGGGGGGTGGAAAGAAGTTCTACCTACTCTTGCACGAATTTCATGCATCAGGCCTCTAGTCCATAATATAACAAATAGCAGTTTACTGATCTTTATGCAACTGATTTGTCATGAGATCTAAACTTAAAATCCCTACATTTGAGAAAGTTTTGCTTTTAAACATAGAAAATATTTTTTTTCTAAACCTGTTTATTTAAAATTCAAATTTAAAACAAATCATTAAATCTCAATGCTGTGAAATATTACTAAAGGCTGTATTACAACATATTTTTGATAAAAATTACTGTTAATTCTCATTTATAAGCCTAGACTAGAACACTGGTCTCTTCATTTATTCATATTACTTTTAGATATTGTAAATCAGGTTAAAAAAGACAAAGATTAAACAGCAGCAATAACTGAATGATGTGAAAAAATTAAATGCTCATCTTCCTAATGGCTATAGATTTGTGTTTCAAATATATTCAAAGCTGAGCCCAACTTTTCTTGATGCATTTTTAACCTTACTTTTATACTTTCTTCCAAAAGCAGCTGCTTTCCATACATACATGTTAAAATGAAATTAAGCTTAAAGCTCTATGTTGAATGTACAGCATGAGGAAACAACTACATGATATGTGTGATACAGATGGAGTAACTTTTCCAGGAATGCTTTTGGAGAAAAGAACTCTGATCAACTGCCCGTAGGAATATAAAACTGGACTAACAAGCTTATAAATACCACAGCAGAGTAATTTTTCCACTCACACAATTTTTATGGCCCTTTCCTTTAAAATTCTCATTAACAAGATTTTCTTATCCAACAGAAAGGAAACTTACTCATTTAAAACTTTGACATTAGTTCCACAGGGTGAAGTCTCAAGACTGTCCAGTTTCTTTCTTTTTTTTTAAAATATATTTTATTGATTTTTTACAGAGAGGAAGGGAGAGAGATAGTTAGAAATATCGATGAGAGAGAAACATCGATCAGCTGCCTCCTGCACATCTCCCACTGGGGATGTGCCCGCAACCCTGGTACATGCCCTTGACCAGAATCGAACCTGGGACCCTTCAGTCCACAGGCCCATGCTCTATCCACTGAGCCAAACCGGTCAGGTTGCCCTTGTTCTTGACAGCAATCAAACCAGGCACTCTTCAGCAGGCTGACACTTTATCCACTGAGCCAAACTGGCCAGAGCTCTATTTTTTATTAAATGGAATAAATGTTTAAGAATAACAGAACAAGTATAAGAAAATATTATTCCACTCTAACTGTCAAAATATAATGCAGTCCTAGCCGGTTTGGCTCAGCGGATAGAGCGTCAGCCTGCAGACTGAAAAGTCCTGGGCTTCACTAGGGTCTAGGGCACATGCCCAGGTTGCAGGCTTGCCCTGCACGGGGGGATTGTGAAGGAAGCAGCAAATCAATGATTCTCTCTCATCACTGATGTGTGTGTCTCTCTCTCTCCCTATCCCTTCCTCTCTGAAATCAATAAAAAATATATATAAAATCCAATTTCTCTCTCCAGATATTTCTCATTGCTATTTAATTCTGAATTAATACAAACTATGGAATACTTTTTGAAAAGGCAATTATTTAAACCTGTATTCAAAATCCAACAACTTTGTTACACTATGCTCTAAAGTTTTGAACAGCTACTTTACCTGGGCTCCTTCTCCATGGTATAAGCAATTCACCACATTGTCTAAAAGGTTGATATCCAGTTTTTGGCTGAAATCAAGCAGCTGACGAGCTGCATGGTCTGCTAACATTGTCATAATTGCTGGCATAGATTACTGAAAATAAAGAAAAAATATTTAAGGTATCTATGAAGTTTTGATAGTATCAGTCAAAACTTTCTACTCAGTTATTTTACTTCAACCATGTTCACACAAATATTTTAATGAGTATTTCAGAGATTTAACAAAAGCAAATAAAAGCTGAAATTACTTAGCTACTCCATAACCATACCAGTTATTAGCATCTATTCAACTCTAGATGCCAAATAAATTATATTGTTCTCTACTAACATTTATATAAAGTTACCCTAACCTGTTTTTAGGATAAATCTATTAAGAATTTATGGCCCTAAATATTGACAGTTCAAAGTCTTGATCTCAAATTTTTAAGTACAGATGAGCATGTTTATTTTCCCCCTTCATAAGTAGGTCTAGTTCAGCGAAAACTTACTTCCCTCATTTCATGTTACCTTAATTTTTAAGATATACTGAAAAGGCAGGAAGATGCTAAAAATTAAATGCGGTACACAAGGTTTGCTATTGTATGTGTCAATGATTAGCAGGAACCACCAGCCTAACAAATTTGGTACTCTTAACATCTATAAAGAACTTAAGTTTTTATATGCTATTAAACCATCTACATTTGTTTCTTTCAACCCTCAATGAATTTGGGACTCAGGTTACAAGCATACAAATTCCCTGAATATATGGTCTAGAAAAAAACACCTTTATGAAAATATGTCAAACAAGATTTTTTTTCCTTCAAATTTCCAGGTCTTCATTGGCAAGGTAAAAACTGTAAAGCTTGTCAACTATTTTCCAAATAAAAACAAATTCCATCACAACAGAAAATGAGCTTCGTCACCTCAAAAAATGTACTGGCTAAAACCTACTGGTTCATATGCAATGTTATCCTTTTAAGAGGATTCCACTCCAAGATGCTGGCACACATCCACATTTTTGTTGCTCAGCAATATAAAAATTTTTCCTTTGCTTTTACTTCAAAGTTAATGCCACTCAAGTCTGACTGGCTAGTAAATCAGTACTCCTTAACATTTTGGGGTCAAGATGCCTTACAATCAGAGAGCATGATAGTTCTCGCCAAATTAAAAGCTAATAGTTTTGTATACAATTACAAAAGATGCCAGACTCTTTGAAAGCCAGGCACGAAACCTCAGGTTAAGAACTCTTAGTTTATTGTATTTAGACCCAACAAGGCTAGATGGTCATCTCCACTTGTCCCCCTTTTAAAAACCTTCCAGGATCAGGAAATGAGTGGCCAATTTGATTATGTTTGGAAAAACTAGCTTGATCAAATGTTTTATTTAATGATAATGTCAGTTACAACAAATTAGAATTCGGTTAAGTTAGACATAATGTAAAAAAAATCAAGGTACTAAGAGATGAAGGGCCCGACCTGGTTTGGCTCAGTGGATAGAGCATAGGCCTGTGGACTGAAGGGTCCCAGGTTCAATTTCGGTCAAGGGCACATGCCATGGTGGCAGGCTCTTCTCCCATGGGGGGCATGCAGGAGGCAACCGATCAATGATTCTCTCTCATCCTTGATGTTTCTCTCTCTCCCTTCTCTGAAATCAAATAGAAAGATTTTTATTTTTTTTTTTAAAAGAGGCTTGAGAATCTGCATTAAAAAAGAGTTGAAGGATTTTTAGTAACCTGAAGTCTGTTGATCTACTGAGGACAGTAAAACTGATAAGATTTCAAAAACTTTTATTGAAGTTATTAAACGTGTTTTTTAGTAGAGTACCTGGCATACACAACAAAAAAATCTTTGCTCTAAATACTAACATAAAAAGGGAAATGCGATTCAAATAAAGTTGTTTCAATTTCCTCCCGTCAAGAGCCAGACAATTTTAAAAGATCAGAACCACCTTAAAAGTTAAGGCTGAAAACAATGTCCACAAAGCTTCAAGATCTACATATCACGTTTTCGTTTTTTTTTTTTTTTTTTGGTTAAACATTGAACGAACTTTCCTATTTGGCCTATCATAATTTAATAACCAAAACAAAAAATAAAATGACTCTAAAAAATTTCATTTTCAAGTAATTGTTCTCTCAGAGTTCTCTGAGCTAAATTCTTTTGGGAAAAAAAAAATCAGGTTTAGAATAGAAGCTTGTGTTAAATACTGAAGAGTTTGCCTCTTTAGAACTAGCGGCTATCTTCAATATGACCTGCCTATTCTTGAACCGTAGAGTACATACAGAAATGGCGGCTTTCTGGTCAATGCCAAGCACAGTTAGTCCCCCAAATCAAGTAGCTCCCAAAGCATTCTTTCCACTAACTGCAGTGCCCCATGCACTTAGGATATACAACCAGGCAGCCTGATCAACAGCCACAGCGAGAAGGGTGAAACCACAAACGCCTTTTCCCCTTGGAACACTCAATCCTCAAATCCACTCGCTGGGGAGCATACACAAGGGATTACCCAGCAATGTGGTGGCTCTACAAGTGACGGGCTACCGACTTCAAACTCAGAGGCAGGCAGCCACCTACTGCCACTCCCATCCAAAACCAAGAAAAGCATAACCGTTGGCTAATGATAACTACACAGCAGGCAAAATAATAATAAAAAAGCCCAAGTCGCTAGAGCAGAGAGACTGCTCCCCTAGGTGTGTGGGCCAGGGCTGGCTCCATTCACTAGAAACACACCGCACGGGGCCCGCCCTCCCTCGCTCCGAGCCCGTTCGCGGCACTTCTGCCTCCAGCTCCCGGAGCGCGCACTCACCCCGCCCAGACTCGCAGGAGGCAGCGCCAGGCGCCCGAAGTTCGCCGCCCCATTCTCTATGCAGCATGGCCTCTGCGTGATCAGGGGGTCCGGGCCGGGCAGGTCTCTAAGGCTTCCTCTACTACACCACTCCTCCCACCCACACCAAACTCCGAGAACCCGGAATGGAGGAGGTTTAGGACGGCATCCACTACGAAATATCAGCAGTAAAAACCGATCGCAACCAACTCAAGCCGCCGAGAACCAACCAGGGCACGAAACCCCATTTGCAGATCCTTGGGGGTAAAAAAATCAACCCATCTTCCCTACTTCTAATCTCACTCTGCAAAAAACACAAAGATTTTGAGTTTCCTCGCAGGAGGTGCAGGGACGCGGCAGCCCCTCCCTCCCTCCCCCGATCCCAAGCTCTCCACCGAGCGGCCACGTGATGCAGGCGGACGTTTCAATGCTGCTGCTGCTGCTGCACTAAATATTTCTGGAAACTTCCACTCCTAATAATTTACAGCGATGTTCCTGAAGTCACCCCAACTCCTGCCCAGCCCTGTGGGCTGGGGAAGCCCTTCCACCCCCGCGCCGGGGCCCGGCTCCACCACCACGCTCCTCGCTCGCCTCCACCGTCACCCGCACACGCGGATGACCCAGCAAGCGTTTCCCCTCCCGCGGCCGCCTCCCCGCCTCCATCTCCCAGCGGCAGAAGCGGCTCCATTCAATCGCAGGCTGCGCTGGGCCCGCCGCCGCCTCCTCGGCCCGCTTCCCGCGGCCGCCGCCGCCGCGCCCCACGCCGGCCTCCTCCCGCCCGGCCGCGCCGCCGCCCGGCCCCCGGCCCCGAAGACACAGGCGACTTACCCAGAGATGGAACCAACTGCTTCTTCCTTCCTGGTCGGGGGATTAGGGAGAGGGAAGGTGGGGAGAGGGGAAAGGGGAGGAAATCAAGGTGGGTTTCAGTTTTCCCACCTTAAAAAAAGGAAATTAAAAAAAAAAAGATGAGGGGGAAAAAAAGGCTCAACAATATTTACTATCCAGGGACACTTCACCCCGACACACACACACACACACCCACACACACACACACACCCAAAAAAGGAGGGGAATTAATCTGAGAAATAAATGCTCCCGCCTGGCTGGGGAGTAAGGGGAGGGGGAGGGGAACGGGGTCAAGTCCCAAAGATTCAGCCCCGGGGGGGACCCTCCAGCTACAGGCGGCGGCGGGAGCGGCAGGAGTCGGGGTGTAGAGTCCACACGGCCGGGGGACGCTCAGCCGCCAGTTGCAGTCCGACTTCCCCTACCAAAACACGGCTCCCTCTCTCACGCGGCTCCGGCGCTGGCCCCCCCACCCCGGCTCGCCTAAACTTTCCCCCCTTCTCCTGCTTCTCAGCGACTGGTGGTTCCCCCTCCCCCTCGGGTGGTTGCACGGACTGCAGCAGCAAAGACTGGAAGAGGCAGCGCCGCCCGGGCTGTAGCTACTGTTGCTCTTGCTGATGCTGTAGCTCCCGCTGGTCCTGCCGCGGCCGCTGCAGCCGCTTCTCCCCCTCCTCCTAGTGCCTCAACTCGGAACCGGTTGAAACCGGTTCAGACTGGGAGATTCCATCTCGGTTGAGTTTTCAGCCCATGGCGCCGCGGAGCGTTTGGAACCTGGGCCTCCGCCCCCAGCCCGCCCGTCTATTGGCCTGTTCCAGCCACAGCCGCGCCATCAGCCCACCTCTGATTGGCCAGATCGCCCGTCAATCCCACCTCAAGTCTCCACACGAGCCCGCCGCTTCTGCCTCCGCCTCTTTCCAGCAGCGATTTGTCCGCAGAGTGGGGGGAAGGGAATTGGGGCGGGTCGGAAAAGAGCGAGAAGGGGGGGGTGGAGGAGGAGGAGGTGGGACCAGAGTTGAGCCCAGCAGAGGAGACAGCGAAGAGAAGCCGCGAGGAGGACTGGTTCGATCATCCGTCAATCAAATGCAGCCCGCCCTCGACTTCCCGTTCCCCGCCCGCCGCTCCCCCTCCCAGGGCTTAGTCCGCGAGCCCGGCCTTTGCGACCCGCTCATTGGCTGGCGCCTTTGGTGACGAAGAGGGTGGGGAGCAGCTCGTGAGCTGGTGGTGGCGCGAGTTTGAGCGCGGCGCGCGGCATCCTTCTCTCGGCTTCCCGGGACCCGCGGCGGCCCGCCCCCGCCCGCTCCCGCCAACCTGCGTGGCCTGAGCCCGCCGGGATGAGGACCCGCCCCTCGATTGGGGGCCGCGCTCTGAAGAGGGAGTGCGCGCCCAGTGTTTTTTTTAATCGGGGAGGGGGTTGAGGACAAGCGAAAACCACACACCCAGCCCAAGTGTAGGCCCCAGGCTCTCCTCTGTTTCCCAGCCCTCGGCTCGGGGCCTGGAGTTGGTGGGAGAACAAGCCCAGAAGGAGGTTAGGATAAGGTGCGGGGTCGTTGGCTCTTGGCGTTCTGTGATCTCGGAGCCCTGGACAAGATACTTGAAATAGTTCTTGGGCAAGTCTTCAAGTGTTAACTCTTCCCCAGACTGGCATTTGGCTGCTTCAACAACCAACCCTCTGTCTTGTAGAATTGTGCTCCGGAAACCTATATGATTGTGTTAACCACGGTCACACCAATGAATTTAATAAAACGGCAAAACAAATAAAACCAACCCTTCCTAAAAACGAAGCCTATCATCCCGGGAATTGATGCAGCATCGCGCGTGGGTAAACTGGCAAGCCAGGTGCCCCCCTTGCCCCGTCTCTAGGTGTGTTTCTTTTCAGCAGAGCTGTCCTTCACTCGGCGCCATCGCCAGGTGGCATTTTCTTTGAAAGTCACGTGCACGTGGCCTTTCACATGGTTGCCTCTGCTTTGTCCCCAGGTGCCCTCCAAATCAGCTTTCCTGGTTATCTGATTAAGAAGCAGCAAGCTACCCACCCAAATTTTATGGGCCCATTGTGCCACCAAGAGGTTGATAAATGGTTTATTACATCAACACAATTTTCTTCAGCAAATCCTCACTCACAGCACCCTTAATAACTCCCTCCACATGATGTCACTCATATGTGCAATCTAATGAACAAAATAAAATGAGGAACGAAATATATCCAGAGACACAGAAGCATGGAACAGACTGGAATCTCAGAAGGAAGGTGGGTGGGTGGGTGGGAAGCGATCAACCAAAGAACTGGTTTGCAAATAAGCATAACCCATGGACACAGACAATAGGGTGGTGAAGGCCTGGCGGGGCTGGGGGGGCGGGGCTAGAAGGGGTCAGAGAGGGGGAAAAGGGGACATATGTAATACTTCAACAAAGATTTTTAAATTGGGGGGAGTGGAGGAGGGTGAGTAACTCCCTCAGCCTCCAATAAGAAAACCCCAGTAACGTAACGCCTAGATTTACCAAAGTGTTGTTGAGTGACTTTCAGACCTAAGGTTTTTATGCATTGCCTACCTGAATAATATTAAATCATAATGTATAATATATATGATGTACACTGATCATTTGGAATACTTATATTCTATTACTAGAAACACTGGGACTGTCTTGTGTTTTAAAAGTGTTTTCCTCCACATTTTTAGCTCTTTAGCCAGAACACTGATTTTTTTTAGATGGCAGGACAATAGGAATAAAAACTGGGGTATTTGTGTTCTTTCTACTAGTTCACATTGTCTCACAAAACAATAACATTCATCGGATATAAGAGCAACAGAAACTCATAAATTTCTTTCTACCACTTGTCATGTATTTCTATGTTTTAAATGTTTTTATTGATTCAGAGAGAGAGAGAAAGAGAGAGAGAGAGCAAGAGGGAGAGAGAGAGACATCCATATGAGAAAAACATCAATCAGTTTCCCCTTCCCCTGCTTCCCACAACCTGGACATGTACCCTGACCCAGAATCAAACCAGCAACCGTTCAGTGCAGGGACAATGCTCAACCAACTGAGCCACACCGGCCAGGGCACTTATTTCTATTTTTGTAAGTTATTTTTAGTGCTCGCTTCAGCAGCACATACAGTGTGTCTCCCCCAAAAATGTATGCATATTTTAACAGCTGATAGCTCAATTCTGAAAATGAAATGTACTTTAATAAACACTGCCTTTATAATTATTCAGTGTGTGTATACTTTTTCCCTATATACTAAAATTGGAGCGATATAGATAAGATGGGCATGGCCGCTGGGTAAGGATGGCATACAAATTTGGGAAGTGTTCCAAAATTTTCTAAAATTGTTTTTAAATTTAAAAAACAATTCATGGCCCTAACCGGTTTGGCTCAGTGGATAAAGCATCGGCCTGAAGACTGAAGGGTCCCAGGTTCGATTCCGGTCAAGGGCATGTACCTTGGTTGCAGGCACATCCCCAGTAGGGGTTGTGCAGGAGGTAGCTGATTGATGTTTCTCTCTCATCGATGTTTCTAACTCTCTATCCCTCTCCCTTCCTCTCCCTTCCTCTGTGTAAAAAATCAATAAAATATATTTTTAAAAAAGCAATACATGATCACTGTAAATAATTCAAACAATAGAGAAAGAATTATCTGCAGTTAAAAATAAAAATCCCTTTCTTATGCCTTCCCCATTTCCTGTCCCTGTCTAGAGATAATCATCTTTTAGGGTGTGGTCTGTATGCTTTGATGTATTTTCTATCGATTTACAAATATGTTTGCTATGTGTTTTGTTCAATATATATGACATCATACTATACATATTGTTCAGTGACTTATTCTTTACTTAACAGATCAGAGTGTATAAATCCACCTCAACCTTATACCAGTCCCATAGCTTTCCCCATCTCAGTACCATAAAATTTATGGTATAAATCATTCAACCATTTCCCTACTGAGGACAATTGGGCTATTTCTGGTTTTCTCTCATGACTAATACTTCAGTGAACACCCCATACATTTATCTTTAGACACATATGTGAATATATCTTAACACCCTAAAAGTGCAATTACTTTGTCAAAGGCCATATATATTTACTAGCGGCCTGGTGAACGAAATTCGTGCACAGGTAGGGTCCCTAGGCCTGGCCAGCGATCAGGGCCGATCAAGTTCCCCACCTCCCCAACTCTGCCTCCTCCTTCCCTCGCAGCCTGTGTGCCACCACTGCTGCTGGTCACCCGCCATGTTCCGCACCGCCCCCTGGTGGTCAGCGCATGTCATAGTGAATGATAGAACTCCCAGTCTCCCGGTCGAACTCCTGAGGGGACACTTTGCATATGCGCCTTTTATATATATAGATTATTGGGGGAGGTACTGCCAAGGTGTCCCCTAACAAGATTGTATCAATTTACATATCACAATATATGAACAGTACCTGTTTGTTCCCTATTAAAGCTATAAATATTTGCTATTAAAATCACACCAGAGTCGCCCTAGCTGGTTTGGCTCAGTGACTGGAGCGTCAGCCCAAGGACTGAGGAGCCACGGGTTCTACACTGGCCAAGGGCATGTACCTCGGTTGCAGGCTTGATCCCCAGCCCTGGTCGAGATGCGTTCAGGAGGCAACCAATTGATGTCTCACATCGATGTTTCCCTTTCTCTGTCTCTCCCCCTCTCTTCCACTCTCTCTAAAAATTAATGGGAAAAATGTCCTCTGATGTGGATTAACAACAACAACAAAAAAGATAACAACATTTATCTTGACTGTGAGCTCTTCAAAAAATATACAAATAATAAGATTTTGTGCCTATAGAATGTAATCTCTGCCTTTCGAGACTAGAACTGCAGACAGGGGCAGGTGTTATTTCTCCCTTCTGCTTTTTCTCGCAAATGAACGGTGTGGGGTGTGGAGAGTGATTTCAGGCATTTGCACTGTAGTGGGAATGAGAACTCTGCAAGTATATTTCTTATGAAATCAGGGTAGCTAGAGGAGAAAACAGGACCACTAATGAGACCTGAAGAGACAGAAAGAGGACCAGTGAGGGAAGAGAGACTAAATGGGGCTTCCGAGGCAAACTTTGCCTGTCTTGGAAACTAGAGGGGGAAGTAGAAACTCATGCAGATCTGAGAAGGCATCTGTCAGAATGTCATAAGGAGGTTCTTGGTAGGAGGCATAAGAGAATTTGCTTTTGTTGGCCCCAGCGAACATGAAATCCCGAAGGTCTCATGTACAACATAAACTTCATTGGTTGTTGAAGACTGTAGCCAAACAACTTATACTGTGGAAATAACTGGCACGCAGAAAAGCATACAAACATTACTTGAGGGACAAAAAATGCCTTCATTTATGAATTCCACATCTATGTTCCAAATTCTGCTGCTACAGAAGATATATAGCTCTGTAGTAACTCTGCAGTGGAGAGAGATACATTTGAACTGTACAAAGTGGGTTTCACAGGATCAAATAATATTCTTATGAATGTTGCCACTTTTTAAAAAAAGTTGGAGTTGCAAAATGGGACAGTGAAAAATGTCTGAAAGCAGATCTGGATTCTCCTACTCCTTCTGCCCTTAATAAGACAGCAGAGCTCTTCACCATCTCTGAAGTGACCCAACTGTTAGAAGGTTTCTAAGGTGCTTTATTTAAAAATACATTTTATTGATTTTTACAGAGAGGAAGGGAGAGGAAGAGGGATAGAGAGTTAGGAACATTGATGAGAGAGAAACATCGACCAGCTGCCTCCTGCACACCCCCTACTGGGGATGTGTCTGCAACCAAGGTACATGCCCTTAACCAGAATCGAACCTGGGACCCTTCAGTCCTCAGGCCGATGCTCTATCCACTGAGCCAAACCAGTTAAGGCTCTAAGGTGCTTTCTGTGTGTTCCTTTCTTTTGAAGATTAGAGCAGATACATAGAAATACAGCAACTTTTTTATTAGGGATTTTGCCAATGTGTTTGCCTTAAGGAAGCATTCTCTATACTTATTCAGATATTCACTTATTTAACTAATATTTTGAGTTCTGTCATGTGACATGTACTGTGTTGGGACTGGGGATACAATTATAAGAAAAACCTTTTATTTCTCTTGACAGAAAAAGACCAAATGATAAAAAATATTTTCTTGAGACATGATTTTTCCCTATAATTGGATCTATAATAGTTTCTGAGTAATCACACACTTTCATAAATTTGAACATGTTATATTTAATAAATGGGGGTTAATTTAGTTGCATTGTTGGCTTTTTTTAAATACCTGGGCGTTATTTTCATCGAACAATATTGGAAGGGGTATTTGAAGACATTTCAGAGTCACTTGGTCAAAAATATTTATTGATAATCTACTCCATACTAGATTCTATTATAGGTGGTGAAGATATGATAGGGAACAAGTCAGGCCGAAGTCCCGCCCTCAAAGACTCATACTCCTGAGTTTATTAAAATAGGAGAAATTTAAACTAGCATGTATTTATGCAATTTAAACTTCGTTAGCATGCTAGTAAATGGCCTCAGCTTCGTAAGGCAGCCCTGAAATTTTTGGGGTGATTTCCCCCCCTAATTCAGGACTGTGTTTGCTTATTTAAGCAATTTGTGACAAATTGCCTCCTTTACTAGCAATGCTACTAGTATTGATTTTAAAAACAAATGTGACCATGCTATTCTTCCTTCTCCTCTCCAACTCCCTATCCTTCCCTTCCACTTTTAAAAAACCCTTCAGTGGCTCCCCATTTCTTCACAAGAAAAGAAACCCCTAGCCAAGGCCGGTTTGGCTCAGCGGATAGAGCATCGTCCTGCGGACTGAAGGGTCCCGGGTTTGATTCCGGTCAAGGGCATGTACCTGGGTTGCGGGCACTTCCCCAGTAGGGGGATGTGCAGGAGGCAGCTGGTCGATGTTTCTCTCTCATCGATGTTTCTAACTCTCTATCTCTCTCCCTTCCTCTCTGTAAAAAATCAATAAAATGTATTAAAAAAAAAAAAAAGAAAAAAAGAAAAGAAACCCCAACTCCCTAGCTGCTAGGGCCTAGCACATCATGTAAAAGGCACTTGGTGACTGGGCCATGCCTCCTGGTCTTGCTCATGCTCTGGGGTTTACACATCGTCCACTCAGGCTACACTAATTGTCAATCCTTTACACATGCTGCTTCCTCAATCCAGACTACTCTTCACTCTCTTCCTCCCTCCAGCACCTTCACTGATTTCTAGGTTGGGTTTATCTACGACCCCCACAATTCCTATGTCTTCATCCGTCCGGGGACTTGACCACTGCAGTGTAATGGCCCGCTTACACTCCAGCTCCTGACTACAACGGGATATTTCAGGATGTGTACTGGGCTGGACACATAGACACCCTAAATAAAAGATGCTCTGAGTGAATAAAGGAATTAATGAGCACACATTTACAGATGACATTCCAAGCAGGGAGAATAACGTGAAGTAAGTTAAGCATGGTAAATTAGGGACTCTGAAAGGAACTCAGAATGGCTGAAAAACATGTCTGAAGAAAGCAAGTGGCTAAAGATAGGACAAAGGAGAGAAGCAAAGTCCAATTCAGTCACTGGGACAATTTAGACTTTATCCTAAGGACAACTGTGAGTCATGCTCTAGCCCATTTGGCTCAATGGATAGAGTGTCAGCCTGCAGACTGGAGGGTCCCGGGTTCGATTCCAGTCAAGGGCACATACTTGGTTGCAGGCTTGATCCCTGGCCCTGGTCAGGGTGCGTGTGGGAGGCAACCAATCAATGTGTCTCTCTCACATTGATATTTCTTTCTCTGTCTCTCCTCCTCCGTTCCACTCTTTAAAAATCAATGAAAAAATATCTTCAGGTGAGGATTAACAACAACAACAACAAAAACAAGAATAAATAAATGTTTTTTTAAAAAGTGAGTCGTTAAAAGATTTTAGGAAAGGAAGTGATTATATTAGCGTTTTAGAAAGCACACTGAAAAACAGATTTGGGGATGAGGAGATTTGTTAGAGGAAACCAAGGAAAAGCTGGTGGTGGCTTGAAAATGGCAGGAAGTGGAAGGATTCAAGAAATGTTAAAGGGGTAGAATTGTCAGAACTTGGTGTTTCGTCAGCTGTACACCTTCCCCTCCCAATCAAGAGATAAACTTCTGAAGAGCAGTAATTCTGCAGTTTATGTCTTTGTATTTCATTAAGTTACCTTTGGCGCTTACCTATAGATTAGGTGTTCAATAAATATTTGTTGAATTATTAGATGAATAATTTGTGAGTGTTATACACAAGGTAGAGCTGATAAATTCTTACCCTTTGTAAAAAACAGTATCTTTGTATTGATTTCAGAGAAGAAGGGAGAGGCAAAGATTTGATTGGCTGCCTCCTGTACGCCTCTGCTGGGATAGAGCTTGCAACCTGGGCATGTGCCCTGACGGTAAATCGAATTGTGACTTCCTGGGTCATCAGTTGATGCTCAACCACTGAGCTACATCGGCATGGCTAAATCCTGACTCTTAAAAACAAAGCAGAACAGCCCTGACCGGGTAGCTTAATTGGGTGCTGCACTGTCCTGAGGCGCCAAGGTTTTAGTTCAAGCCCTGCTCAGGGCACATGCAGGAGACAACCTATGAGTGCTAGATGGGTGGAACAACAAATAGATGTTTCTCTCTCTCTCTCCCTTCCTCTGTCTCTAAAAAGCATATACAAATAAATACAACAACAAATCAAGAGTGATTCAGGTACTCATTTTAGGCCTGAAAGAGATCAGAAAAGGCTAGCTTGGTGGAGTGTTCCTATTTTCCAAAAAGGCAAATATAACCTTGGCTGGTGTGGCTCAGTTGGTTGGAGCGTAGTCCTATACACTGAAAGGTCACAGGTTCGAATTTAAGTCAGAACCAAATGCCCAGGTTTTGGGATCTCCGTGGGGGAGGCCACCGATCAATGTTTCTCTCTCTCTCTTCCTCTCCCTTCCACTTTCTCTAAAATCAATAAAAGTCTGTCCTCCAGTGAGGATTAAGAAAAAAAGAATTTCCTATTGGAAGAAAGGAGACTCTTATTTTAAAACATATGCTGAAAAGGATCTCATTTTACACAATCTGTACAATGAGAAAAATCTGTGCAACCAGCCACTTAGAATCGTATCACATAGAGAACTGTTGTCCAAAGCAATGTAAAAATATACTGTATACTATTATATGCTACATCTGTTTGGAGAAATCTTGTCACTTAGAATGTCAGAAATGTCAGAAACAATGTTCTCTGTGCTTTCCACAGAGAAAAATCCTGTATAATTTTCAGATTCCCTCTGGAAATCCTCTTGTAACTCATAAAATATTGAACTATGATTCATGAACTTACAGGTCAAACCAACCCAAAAAAAGATGTCTGAGCCTGGCCAGCGTGGCTCAGTGGTTGAGTGTGGACCTATGAACCAGGAGGTCATGGTTTGATTCCCGGTCAGGGCACATGCCTAGGTTGCTGGCCCCATCCCCATTGTGGTGCGTGTGGGAAGCAGCTGATCAATGATTCTCTCTCATCAATGATGTTTCTATTTCTCGCTCCCTCTCTGATTGATTAAAAAAAATAAATAATATATATCTTATTATTTTAAAATATATCTATATCAACCATATTTTAGGTTAGTAGGCTTGCAAATATTTTTTTTTTACCTCAACCCACAGTAAAAATTTTACATTGTGACCCAGTCCACATGTACTTGTCTACACATAAATGACTAATCTGCTGACCCACATAAACTGTAAGATCAATGTGTGGTCTTTTGAGCTGGAAAAATAATAAGTTGAACTGATGCATTTTTAGGTTTAATTTTGCAGGAAAAATAAGATAGCTGTGATATCTTCCCTTTTTGGAAAACTGATTCTGTTAGTTTCACATCTGTGAATCAGGCTTTGTAATGTACTTTTTGATTTGCTACTGTGCAGTAGATTGTTTATGTGTCTACACATAAATGACAGTCGTTTCATGTAACATTACTTACCTTTGCTGCCGTGCAGTCTGGATATTTTCTGTTCCATTCTGTTCTGTTTAATTTTTAAAAGAGCCATTAAAGTGATGGGTTATGGCCTGCCACTTGAAAACCTCAACTTTCATCATCCCATATTTAAGAAGCAGCAGTGATTAAAGACTCTAGGGGCAGATGTCTGATTTTGAATCCCAGCTCCATCACCTCCTAGCTCTGTGATTTTGTTCAAGTTCCCCATATTCTTTGTGATCCAGCCTCGCCATCTGTAAAATGAGGATAACAACAGAACCTAATTTCTAGGGTCATTGTGTGATTTGGTAGTTATACATGTAATACTTGTAAAGCTTGCTTCAAAGTCCCTACCACATGATAAGCACTCCATACATATTATTATCATCATCACTATTATTATTAATCACTCACCAGGTGTTTCCTGAATCTGTGTACAATCCTTGGTACCAGGCACTCTCAGGTATTCCAAAGACACACTGCTCTCTTGACTCGTCTTTTATTTGATTGATAAATTGTAACCATGAAAAATTGTGTTTTGTTTTGTTTTTTGACAAATTGGCTTTTATAAATTAGTGAGGTATACTGCTTGTCACTTGTTCAAAATTAAGTGTTTCCCTAGGTTTAAAAAAGTTGACTTCTAGGTCTAGCTGGTTTGGCTCAGTGGATAGAGAGTCAACCTGCGGACTGAAGGGTCCCGGGTTCGATTCCAGTCAAGGGCACATGCCCAGGTTGTGGGCTCGATCCCCAGTGGGGAGCATGCAGGAGGCAGCCAATCAATGATTCTCTCTCATCATTGATATTTCTATCTCTCACTCTTTCTTCCTTCCTCTCTGAAATCAATAAAAAAATATATTTTTAAAAATTGACTTCTGTATAATTATCAGATAGTTACCCCTCAGAGTAAAGAATAATTTTATCACAGAGGGAGCTTATCAAAGTCATCAAGTCACTCTGAAAGGAGATTCCAGGTCTGAGATTCATTTTCAGATGGTGTTTACAGTCTTTCCCTCTGGTGAGGAAATGTGGTTTAATAAGACATTTAAAATCTTGTTTGTTGCCTTTAGAATTTTTACTCATTCAGATTCACACAGCTTGAAGTGCCTCAATTGATATCTACAGCATTAATTATAGTATCAAACAATGCCTTTTCCTCTTTTTTAGAATGCCACAGGAAGGAAAAAAAAAAAAGATACTTTCCCCCTAAAGTCACAATCTTCTAAACAGACATTCAAAATTTTATTACTTAGCACCTATATCAGCAATAATATCAAATTATTTACAAGATGAAGACAGAATAAAAGTAATTACAGATTTTAAATTGTGTATTAGTGTTGTTATTTTTATTTTGGTAAGCAAAATGGAATCTGTTGTTATATCATTTGAATTCTTTTTTTTTTAAAGGTATATTTTTTTAATATTTTATTGATTTTTTTATAGAGAAGAAGGGAGAAGGATAGAGTTAGAAACATCGATGAGAGAGATTGATCAGCTGCCTCCTGCACGCCCCCTACTGGGGATGTGCCCGCAACCAAAGTACATGCCCTCGACCAGAATCAAACCCGGGACCCTTCAGTCCGCAGGCAGACGCTCTATCCACTGAGCCAAACCGGTCCGGCAGAGTGAAAGCTGCGCCTGGGTGTGGCATCTGCCCTCTGATGGAGGGGCAGGCGCCTCATTTGAATTCTATTAACGTTGGCCAAGTATACAAGGTAGCTCTTATTAGAATAGAAACTCCCTAATGACAATACAATTCCAAGATTACCACTTTCAGAACTGTTTCCCAAACTGATTTCTAGATGATGAAGGCAGCCAAAGAGTTACTGTAAAAATCACACAAATTAGATAGACATTCCTCAGTTCCCATATTTGTTTTTGCTCCTCTGCCAGAGCTATGCACTTGCTTATTTTTCTTATAAAGTTCTCTGAGGCTTTTCCTAGTAGAATAATTTCGTGAGGTGGTAGCAGGGAGTAGTATTGGGCAGTTGGGAATGGTAGAATGAAGACTATGAGGCCTGCTACATGTGGGGGCAGATATGGTCTCCCCAGAGTCCCAAGATTTGATTACTCTCTACAGTAAAATTATACCAACAGGCAATAGGATTTATGTATAGGGATAACCTTCCTAAAAGTGGTTAATAATCTGCAGCTTGAAGAAATCTGTGAATTCCTAGATGAGGTAAAGTCAAAGAGGATACGAGCCAGCCAGCGTGGTTCAATGGTTGAGCATGGACCCCTGAACCAGGAGGTCACGGTTTCATTTACAGTCAGGGCACATGCCCAGGTTTGGGGCTCAATCCCCAGTAGAGGGCATGCAGGAGGCAGCTGATCAATGATTCTCTCTCATCATTGATGATTCTATCTCTCTCTCCCTCTCCCTTCTTCTCTGAAATCAATAAAAATATGTTACAAAAAATAAAAATAGAGAGGAAACAGTTTCAGTGAAGTATAAAAGGATGTGCAAACCAAGTAAATTTGTAACACAAATTTGAATATAATTGGTGATGAATTGTTGTTTGAGTTGAATGTGGACCTATGAACCAAGAGGTCATGGTTTGATTCCCGGTCAGGGCACATACCCTATGCAATCATTTAACACTTTGTCACTATCATTATCCTCAACAGTTACAAAAGCCCCTTAATCTTTGCATAGCAGCCAGAAAGATTTTAAGCAATGAAAATCTAACCAATTCTTTCTTCTGCCTAAAATCCTTTTTAAAAATATTTTTTTTATTGATTTCAGAGAGGAAGGGAGAGGAGAGAGACATAGAAACATCAATGATGAGAAAAAATCATTGATTGGCTGGCATCCAGGTTCATAGGTTGATGCTCAACCACTGAGCTATGCCAGCTGTGCCTCATTGTTCTTTTATAGTTTTGTTTTATTTTTCAATTACAGTTGAAAAATACAATATTATATTACTTTCAGGTGTACAGCATAGTCATTAGATAAGTATATAACTTATGAAGTTATAACCCTGATAAATTTACTACCCATCTGACATTATCCTATCTAATAAAAGAGAAACATGGTAATTAGCGTACGACCCCTACCCTTCCCATTAGCTAATCAGGGTGATATGCAAATTAACTGCCAGCCAAGATGGCAGCCGGCAGCCAGGCAGCTTGAAACTAACATGAGGCTTGCTTGCTTCAGTGACAGAGGAAACCAACGTTCCCCGCCTGCCGCTGCCAGCCTCTGAGCCTGCAGTTTGAAACACTGTAACAAATATAGAAGCTAAACAAAACCCCAGAAACCTGCTTTCAACAAGCCAGGATCTCAGAGCTGGAGTTACACATTGTTTTGATTATAGAACCTAAAGAAACCAGATACCTGCTTTCAGCAGCAGAGGCCTCAGAGCTGGAGCCAGAGCTAAAGCTGGCCCAGAATAATAAAAAAAAAAAAAGAAAAAAAGGACCAGTTGCGAGCTTCAGTCACCAGCCAGCCTGAAAACAGCCCTCAGCCCCTCACCCAGACTGGCCAGGCACCCCAGTGGGGACCCCCACCCTGAAGGGTGTGTGACCAGCTGCAAACAGCCATCATCCCCTCATCCAGGCTGGCCAGGCACCCCAGTGGGGACCCCCACCCTAAAGGGTGTGTGACCAGCTGCAAACAGCCATCATCCCCTCACCCAGGCTGGCCAGGCACCCCAGAAGGGACCCCCACCCTGATCCAGGACACCCTTCAGGGCAAACCAGCTGGCCCCCACATGTGCACCAGTCCTCTATCCTAGATAGTAAAAGGGTAATATGCCTCCCAGCACCGGGATCAGCGGAGCAGAGAGACCTCCCGGCACCAGGATCAGTGTGACAGGGGGCAGCGCCCAAACCCCCTGATCACCCTGCAGCTCTGTGTGTGACAGGGGGCGGGGCCACAACCTCCCTATCCGCCCTGCTCTGTTCGTGACAGGGGAAGGCTCCCCAACCCCCTGATCAGCCCTGCTCTGTGCCTGATACGGGGGAGCTCCCCAATCCCCAGATCGCCCTGCGGCTCTGTGTGTGACAGGGTGCGGCGCCCCAACTCCCCCCCGCCCCCCTACGGGCCCTGCTCTGTGTGTGACGGGGTAGAGCCATAACCTCCCCATCGGCCCTGCCCTGAGTGTGACAGTGGCGGCGCCCCAACCCCCTGATCGGCCCTGCTCTGTGCGTGACAGGGGTGAGCTCCCCAACCCCCTGATCGACCCTGCTCTGTGCATGACAGGGTAAGGAGCCCCAAACCCCCTGATGGGCCCTGCTCTGTGCATGACAGGCAGTGGCGCCGCAACCTCCCCATCGACCCTGCCTTGGAGTGTGACAGGGGGCGATGCCCCAACCCCCCAATCGGCCCTACCCTGAGCGTGACTGAGGGTGGCATCGCAACCTCCCAATCTGCCCTGCTCTGTGCATGACAGGGGGCGGTGCCCCAACTCCCCAGTCGGCCCTGCTCTGAGCCTGACCAGAGGCTGCACCTAGGGATTGGGCCTGCCCTCTGCCACCCGGGAGCAGGCCTAAGCCAGCAGGGTGTTATCTCCCGAGGGGTCCCAGACTGTGAGAGGGCACAGGCCAGGCTGAGGGACCTCCCCTTCCCCCCTGAGTGCACAAATTTTTGTGCACCAGGCCTCTAGTATAATTATAATATTACTAGAGGCCCAGTGCACAAATTCGTGCACGGGTGAGGTCCGGCCAGCCTGCCCCCGATCTGATTGTTCATCAGTTTATGTTGTTCATTAGATTCCACATATGAGTGAGATCATGTGATACTTATCTTTCTCTGACTGGCTTATTTCGCGTAGCATAATGCTCTCTAGGTCTATCCAGGCTGTTGCAAATGGTAAGAGTTTTTTCTTTTTTATAGCTGCATAGTATTCCATTGTATAGAAGTGCCACAGTTTTTTAATCCACTCATCTGCTGATGGGCAGTTAGGTTGTTTCCTGTGACTATTTTTATAACTGCCAGTTTGTACTTCTAAATCCCTTCACCTTTTTCAACCATTCTCCTCCACACCCCCTCCCCTCCACAAGTATCAAGCCTACAAGTGTTAAGTTTTATTAAGTTTACCTCCAGGGCCACTGCAGAGATTTCTCTCCTCCTTGCTCCTTAAGGGTCTGCTGGCCTTTTGGCTCCCCAAGGACATAAAACCCTTTCCTTTGGGGAGGCAGTTCCCTCTGCCTGCAATGTTTCCTTCATAATATTGGGAACTAAATTAGATTTATTTTTAATTCTCTAAAAGTCAGTTCCTAAGGGAGACTCCCAGGTTAGCCTCTCCCTGTAGGGTCTCATTGTACTTTAGATGCTATTCCTTCTTCTCACTCATCCCACTGCAATC
This sequence comes from Myotis daubentonii, assembly GCF_963259705.1. Taxonomy (NCBI): domain Eukaryota; kingdom Metazoa; phylum Chordata; class Mammalia; order Chiroptera; family Vespertilionidae; genus Myotis; species Myotis daubentonii. Next base: position 44,735,006 of record NC_081851.1, on the reverse strand, counting down.
AAGTATCTTTTAATGTCTTTATCTTTTGCTAAATTAACAGGACCACATGTCTCTTTAATGCTCAGTAGCAAGAACAGTACCCGCCCAAATAGTAGGTGCTTCATAGATCTTTGTAGGATGAAGGAACACATATTCATTGTGTGCCCATTACAGTCTACTACATGCCAGACAATGTGTTTGGGCACTATGGGGACTCAGTTCACTAAGACGGGGTGTCTGCCTTCAAGGGATCAGACTTGCAAACAAACTGCTAGCACAGGGCAGGAGAGCTTTGACAGGAAGTGGGTAACAGGTGCTTTGGGAGAAGGGAGAAGCAAGAACCAACTCTCAGAAAACATGGAAACAACGCTTTTCCACTTGGCACATGCCAGGCTCTGAACTAAAACCTGTACATTATCTCCCTCATTCAATCCTCAGGAAAACCCTAGGTGGTAGTTAAGGATCTTGCCTAAGGCCACAGGCAGTATTTAATCCAGCTTATCCAGGTCTTCCAGCCCCAAAGCAGAAAGCTACAGATATATGTACACAACAGCTGACGTGAGTACCTGTGAACATGTCCAGCCACTTCACTATGCCCTGTTAGCAATTTAAAAAGGACCTAAAATAGCCAATTAAAAATTGATTTACATTTTTTTAAAATATACTTTATTGATTTTCCACAGAGAGGAAGGGCGAGGGATAGAGAGCTAGAAACGTCGATGAGAGAGAAACATCGATCAGCTGCCTCCTGCACATCTCCCACTGGGGATGTGCCCGCAACCCAGGCACATGCCCCTGACCAGAATCGAACCTGGGACCCTTCAGTCCGCAGGCTGACGCTCTACCCACTGAGCCAAACCGGTTTCGGCTGATTTACATTTTTAAATGCTGAGTATGTAACTCATTTACATGTTTTCCCCACTTTTTTTTTTCAATAGATAATAAATTCTCACAGTTCAAAAATTTATTTTATTTAAAAATATTTTATTTTTCAATTAAAGTTTACTTTCAATAGTACTTTGTTTTAGTTTTAGGTGTACAGTATAGTGGTTAGATATTCATATACTTTGCAAAGTGGTCCCCCAATATTTCAAGTACATACTCACCTGGCATCTTACATAGCTATTACAATATTATTGACTATATTTCCTATGCTGTACTTTACATCTTCATGACTATTTTGTAACTACCAATTTGTAGTTCTTAATCCTTTCACCTTTTTCACCCAGCCACCCCCTAATGCCTCTCCCCTCTGGCAACCATCAGTCTGTTCTCTCACAGTTCAAACATTTTTTTTTTTAAATAAGCAGGTTCAGTTAATTTTTCCCATTCCTGTCTCCCATTGGCTCACACCTAGATTACCAAAGGTAATCCATTATAAGTACTTTTGTATTATTCCAGAATTTCTTTATGAATATACAAATAAAAATATATGCTCTTATTTTGCCCCTTTTCCCCCACAAAAGGTAGCATACCCATATCATACACACAGTTCTTCACCTTTTTTTTTTCCAGTTAGTATATATGTCCTAAAGATATTTCTGTATCATTAGCTCATCATTCTTTCTTGGCAGCATAGTATTCCATTTCATGGATATATTATAATTTATTTAACCAGTTCCTTATTGATAGACATTTGGATTGTTTCCTTTTTGTTTTCTATTAAAAACAATGCTGCAATGAATAATCTTGTACATAGGTCAATTAACACATGTGCAAGTATGTCCCAAGGGTAAATTCCTAAGGTTGGTATTGCTGGGTCAAAGGGTATATGCATGTTGTTTTGATAGATGTTGCCGACTTGCCCTCTATAGGGATTGAATTGATTTACATTCCCGTCAGCAGTAAATGAGGGCACCTGTTTTCCCACAGCCTTGCAACACACAGTGTTAACAAACGTCTTGTCATTTGACAATCTAAGCATTTTTCTCACTATACGTAAGGCTGAGGATTTTTTTTAAATGTTTAAGTTTGTATTTTCTTCTCTCTGAACTGTCTATTCACATTCTTTGTTCATTTTTCTCTTGTTGGTCTTTTTCTCTGTGTTTGGTAGGAGCTTTTTCTATACAAAGAAGATGAACTCCGGCTTCTGATGTAAATTGCAGGTACTTTCCTGTAATATTGTGCTAGAAGTTCTAGCCAATGCATTCTACAATATGAAAATATTCTAAAAGATAAGGCAAAGTATCATTATTTGAACATGGTTATATAGCTAGATAACTTAAAAATGGATTCAAATTAATAAAGTGAATTGAATACCTTGAGACAAAGAAAATTAAGGCTGTCCTGCATTGGACTAGTTAGAACAGCGATTTTCAACCTTTTTCATCTCATGGCACATATAAAGTAATTACTAAATTTCTGCAGCACACCAAGAAATATATTATTTTTTTTTCTGTACTGACCAAAAAAAAAAAAAAGGTATAATTTTTATTTTATTTTATTTTATTTTTTTTTTTTTATTGATTTTTTACAGAGAGGAAGGGAGAGAGATAGAGAGCTAGAAATATCGATGAGAGAGAAACATCGATCAGCTGCCTCCTGCACACCTCCTACTGGGGATGTGCCCGCAGCCCAGGTACATGCCCTTGACCGGAATCGAACCTGGGACCTTTCAGTCCGCAGGCCGACGCTCTATCCACTGAGCCAAACCGGTTTCGGCGGTATAATTTTTATTTATTCACGCCAGACATTTATTATTGTGTTGGCTGTTGTCAATTTTTATTTGTTTACTTGTTTTTCATGGTCATTTTTCAATTTGACAATCTAAGGGAAAAGAGGTCAGTGCCCCTAACTAAATAGTCAGGTATTGCATGTTTTTAAAATTCTTGGGAGAAAAAAAAAAAATTCTTGTGGTAGAATTGTACCTCTGACACCTATTTTATTAAACAATGTCATCCAAGTGAATTCAATGATAAATAAATAAATATTCTTTCGGCCATCAGTGTGCCTGCTGTGGCACACGGGTTGAAAATTGCTGGCTTAGAGGGACAACTGAGCCGGTGTGTGGAAAAGTAATTTTAAGATGATAAAGTGCTCTACATTTGCCTCGCTTTATGTTTAAGACCTCCATGTCAATATCATTGCTAAGTTATCTGACTGAAAAAGTTGCTTGTGACCACTTTCTCCTGCCATCATTCTACCCAGATTCTGCACCCTCTATCCGGAATCTGCTCCCTGCTCCCTGAGTAATATTCTATATTTTGGCAGAGTAAATAGCTTCTTTATTTAAAACACGTACTCACTAGACTTCTAGAACATCATTTATGCCTGGTTTTGCTCCTATTTTAGTTTCCTTTTCTCTGTCTTTATCTTTTTTCAGACCTCTAAATATTGGTATTTCCAGACCTTTAAATATTGCTCACTTCTAAGACTTGTAACTCTACCCTCATTTCCTTGGCGATCTCATCAAAGTCACCAGTTGCTGAGGGCTAGGCTCTACGTGATCTCCCACTACATCTCTCTGATTTTATCTCCTGTTGCATTGCTCTCCCACTTACTCAGTTCTAGCTTCACTGGTCACCTCAGGGCCTTCATACGTATATATGTATATTTATTGTATATATATATATATATATATATATATATATATTGATTTCAGAGAGGAAGGGAGAGGGAGAGAGAGATAGAAACATTAATGATGAGAGAGAATCATTGACTGGCTGCCTCCGGCATGCCCCCCACTAGGGATTGAGCCCGCAACTAGGGCATGTGCCCTCACCAGGAATCAAACCGTGATCTCACTCAACCACTGAGCCATAGGCTGGGCCCTTTTCACTTATTGCTCTTCCTTCACAGTCCCTCCCTTACTTCATGCAGGTCTTCGCTCAAATGTTATCTCCTTTGTTAGTCCTTCCCTTAGTCATCTTATCTAAGATGCACATACCACCTCAGGCCCTCTCTTATCCCTCATCCTTCCTGTCATTTATACATTTTTTTTGTTTACTTGTTTATTTATCTCTCCCCACAAGATGGCATAGACTTTTTTGTCTTGTTCATTGCTACATCTCTAGAGCCTATGGACTGGCTCACAATAAGTGCTGTAAATGTTGGAATAAACATATAAATGAATGAATGCTGCTTCCTCTGACTAGGATGCCATTCATCTGCCTAATTCCTACTCATCCCTTAAAAAGCAATGTAAATATTACTTCCCTTAAGCAGCCTTTCCTGATTGACCAAGCTTGTTTAGTTTCTCAACCTGTGTGCTCATAATACTATCTAGTTTTGTTAAATCCATCAGAGCATCTTAATTGTTTGTTTACTTGTTTGCTCCCCCACCTCACTGCTATGTCTTTTGTTGTTCTAATTCAGGCGCATAGCAAATATCTTGCTGGGAATGGAACTATACTCAGTAAATGTTTGGGGACTGAGTGGTGACTGAATAAATGATGAATGAACAAACCTAGAACAATTTTTTTTTTAAAATATGGAATGCTTTATGAATTTGTGTGTCATGCTTGTGGTAGGGCCATGCTAACCTTCTCTGTATCATTCCAATTTTAGCATATGTGCTGCCAAAGTGAGCACAACACTTATTATTTTTGATAAGCATAAATTACCATGCAGGAATCCATAGTTTTTACTTCAGAACATATTTATAAATGAAATTTTATTCAGCTAAGACACCTGAGTTAGATATTCAACTGAATGGAAAACAGACAAAAATGCAAATAATTTCATATTTACTCACTCATTCAATTCACTCACTTATTCAGGAAATATTTACTAAGAAGTGTCCATATACTAGGCAGTGTTCTAGGCACTGGAGATATAGTTATGCATAAGGCAAACTCCCTGTCCTAATAGGGTTTTGTTGCCATTGCCAAAATAGAACCGTGTGTCTTTTTAAAAAATATATATATTTTATTGATTTTTTTAAAGAGAAGAAGGGAGCAGGATAGAGAGTTAGAAACATCAATGAGAGAGAAACATCGATCAGCTGCCTCCTGCACACCCCCTACTGGGGATGTGCCCGCAACCAAGGTACATGCCCTTGACCGGAATAGAACCTGGGGCCCTTGTGTCCACAGGCCGATGCTCTATCCACTGAGCCAAACCAGTCAGGGCAAATTATGTATCTTAATGGGTTTATTTTATGCAGAGCAGAGAGCTTGATTCCATTAATTTTTATTCATTCATTCATTCATTCATTCATTCAATCTAGGAAAAGCAGTTTTATTAAGGAAAAGCTTCCTATTGAAGGGGAGGTACCCCAGCTGGTTGTCCTCCATTTAATTTTTTTATTTGACACTGACAAACCTAGATCTCAAGTTTAAAATATTTTTATTTAAACATTTTTTATTGCCCTAGCCAGTTTGGCTCACTGGATAGAGCATCATCCTGCGGACTGAAGGGTCCCAGGTTCGATTCCGGTCAAGGGCATGTACCTTGGTTGCAGGCACATCCCAGTAGGGGGTATGGAGGAGGCAGCTGATTGATGTTTCTCTCTCATTGATGTTTCTAACTCTCTATCCCTCTCCCTTCCTTTCTGTAAAAAATCAATAAAATACATTTTAAAAAAATCAATAAAGACATTTTCCAGTCGAAACCGAGTTCCTCGGCTACTGGTGGGTTAGTCGCTATCGGCTAGGCCAGCCTTCTGCCTCTTTCTTACCTTTATTTTCAGAGTTCAGAGAGAGTTTAAATTTCAAGAGAAGAGAAATAGGATAAACAACGAAAATAACTTACTTGGAAACTCAAGTGGTTTGGGTTATTAGAAAAAAAGGGGGAGAAACTAAGATGGCGGCATAAGGAAACACTGAAATTGCTGCCTCCTACAACAACTTCAAAAACACAATAAAAAGACAAAACGGACATCATCCAGAACTACAGGAAGGCTGGCGGAGTGGAAATTCTACAACTAGAAGGAAAGAGAAAAGCACATTGAGGGTCACGAGGTGCGGAAGTAAAGCACAAAGGTACGGAGGCTCGAGCGCGCGCGGAAAGGGGCTGGTACCTGAGGACGCGGTTGTCTTTTTGAATCTGGAGGGAGTCACAAGCTCCCGACTGCTCTGAACTCCGGTTCTGGGAAGTCTCTGGGGACCCAGGACTCATACGGGGAGAAACTGGACTGTCTGGCAGCAGGCAGAACTCGGAACTCGAGGGCGGCTTTCGCTCAGAGGTGCTTGCAGCAATTAAATTATCAGGACACTGAGACACGCGCAGCCCATTAGGGCAGGGCTGAGAATCCGCCATAGTTCCTTGCTCCGCTCTTTGCTTCCTTGAGACCCCGCCTCACCCAGGCTGCGGCAGAGGCTTTTACATATGAATGCCCTGGCCCTTTGCAACCTGAAAATTACCTAACAAACTGCAGCTGGGCCACAGACCCAGAACTTCCAAGAGAAGGCCCAAGGCCCCACAGCAGCTTGCATTGCTTCACAGCTGGGCCTAATCAGGGCACCTCCAAACTCCAAAAAAGGAAGGGGAATCTGCAGTTCTCTTCATAGCTCCTGCTGGGTAACCTCCAAGAGCCAGTGTACCCAGTGGCCAGAGGGGGACCATCCAGATTACAACTCCTCAGATCCATAAGGGACACACTCAGGGGGCAGACTCAGTGAGCACCAAAGCCCCACTGAAGCAAGTCTTGCCCCAGAAGGGTGTCTTCAGCACAGAAGTTCTCCCACTGCAGACACAGCTGATTCTCACTGCCAATTGGCCTGGAGGTCAATTCCTCCCAGTGATCCTACAACAATCAAGGCATAACTACAACAAGACTGTGCACAAAGCCCACAAGGGGGTGCACCAAGAGTGTCCACCTCAGGTAACGGGGGAGGCTGAGCCACTGGGCCCTACAGGACATCTGGCACACAAAGCCACTCTACCAACAGAGGGAGGTAAAAAAAAAAAATGCGGAGACAAAGAAACAGGTCACAAATGACAGAAATGGAGGAAAGCAAACGACTGGATATAGAGTTCAAAACCATGTTTATAAGGTTTTTCAAGATTTTTATGGAAACCGCCGATAAATTTAGTGAGACCCTGGAGGATATGAAAAAAGAACCAACTAGAAATTAAGCATACATTGACTGAAATAAAGAATAATATACAGAGATCCAACAGCAGAAAAGAGGATCACAAGAATCAGGTCAACGATTTGAAATACAAAGAAACAAAAAATACCCAACCAAAAAAGAAAAAAGATTCCAAAAATATGAAGATAGTGTAAGGAGCCTCTGGGACAACTTCAAGTGTACCAACATCAGAATTATAGGGGTACCAGAAGAAGAGAGAGGGCAAGATATTGAAAACCTCTTTGAAGAAATAATGACAGAAAACTTCCCCTACCTGGTGAAAGAAATAGACTTACAAGTCCAGGAAGCACAGAGAACCCCAAACAAAAGGAACCCAGAGAGGACCACACCAAGACACATCATAATTAAAATGCCAAGAGCAAAAGACAAAGAGAGAATCTTAAAAGCAGCAAGAGAAAGAAACTCAGTTACCTACAAGGGAGTACCCATACGACTGTCAGCTGATTTCTCAACAGAAACCATGCAGGCCAGAAGAGAGTGGCAAGAAATATTCAAAGTGATGAATAGCAAGAACCTACAACCAAGATTACTTTATCCAGCAAAGCTATCATTCAGAATTGAAGGTCAGATAAAGAGCTTCACAGATAAGAAAAAGCTAAAGGAGTTCATCACCACCAAACCAGCATTATATGAAATGCTGAAAGGTATTCTTTAAGAAGAGGAAGAAGAAAAAGGAACTCTTACCATTTGCCACAGCATGGATGGAACTGGAGAGCGGATAAATACCACATGATCTCACTCATTTGTGGAATATAATGAACAACATAAACTGATGAACAAGGACTGATCCAGAGACAGAGAGGCATTGATTGGACTGTCAGGCCTTGGAGGGAAGGTAGGGGAGGGTGGGGGTAAGGGGGAAAGATCAACCAAAGGACTTATATGCAAGCATATAGGCCTAACCAATGGACACAGACAACGGGGGGGGGGGGGGTGAGGGCATGAGCAGGGGGGGGTAGGGGGTAATGTGGGGATAAGGACACATATGTAATATCTTAATCAATAAAAAATATATTAAAAGCCAAAACCGGTTTGGCTCAGTGGATAGAGCGTCGGCCTGCGGACTGAGGGGTCCCAGGTTCGATTCCGGTCAAGGGCATGTACCTGGGCTGCGGGCACATCCCCAGTGGGAGATGTGCAGGAGGCGGCCGATCGATGTTTCTCTCCCATTGATGTTTCTGACTCTCTATCTCTCTCCCTTCCTCTCTTTAAAAAATCAATAAAATATATTTAAATATATATATATATTAAAAAAATAAAATAAAAAATCAATAAACTTTTTTTATTCTTGAAAATAAAAAGTATTTACATATTAAATATATAGAAATACAGAAAGAGAAAGTAATATAATAAAATGTTAACAATTGGTGACTGTAGGTGACTGGTTGCTCATTGTACTATTTTTGCAACTTTTCTATAGATTTGAACAATTTAAACATAAAATTAAAAGATTAAGTACATGTTTACTTGTATTTTCATCTTATTAGTATTTAAAATTCTATAGCTGTTGCTGGATTATTGTTCAAAAAGGCTATAGTAACACACACACACACACACACACACACACACACACACACACACACTATGGTAAATTTGAGAGTGCCCATATCTACAGTTTCTTCCCAGCACAGGATGTTGTTTGATAGTTACTTTCATTTTTATTTTCCTGGCTACTATTTTCATATATATGTTGGCTACTTGGATTCCTTCCTGTGGATTGCCTGTTCCTCGTCTGCCTTGCTTTTGGTTGGCTTGTCTTTTTCTTATCTGTTTGTAATGATATTAACTCTTTGCTTGTCATATGTGTTGCAGATATTTTTAGCAGTCCTGATTTTCATTATGTCTTTTGCATCTTTTCCCTTGTTATTGTTTGTCCTTTTGTGTAGTCAGATAGGTCTGTCTTTTTTAATTTGGGCTTCTGACTTTCCCGAGTTGCCTTTGCCTTTCTGGTATCCTATCTAATAAAAGAGAAACATGGTAATTAGCGTACCACCCCTACCCTTCCCATTGGCTAATCAGGGCGATATGCAAATTAACTGCCAGCCAAGATGGCAGCCGGCAGCCAGGCAGCTTGAAACTAACATGAGGCTTGCTTGCTTCAGTGACAGAGGAAACCAACGTTCCCCGCCTGCCGCTGCCGGCCTCTGAGCCTGCAGTTTGAAACATTGTAACAAATATAGAAGCTAAACAAAACCCCAGAAACCTGCTTTCAGCGAGCCAGGATCTCAGAGCTGCAGTTATACATTGTTTTGATTATAGAACCCAAACAAACCAGATACCTGCTTTCAGCAGCAGAGGCCTCAGAGCTGGAGCCAGAGCTAAAGCTGGCCCAGAATAATAAAAAAAAGAAAAAAAGGACCAGTTGCAAGCTTCAGTCACCCGCTAGCCTGAAAACAGCCCTCAGCCCCTCACCCAGCCTGGCCAGGCACCCCAGCGGGGACCCCCACCCTGAAGGGTGTGTGACCAGCTGCAAACAGCCATCATCCCCTTATCCAGGCTGGCCAGGCACCCCAGTGGGGACCCCCACCCTGAAGGGTGCGTGACCAGCTGCAAACAGCCATCATCCCCTCACCCAGGCTGGCCAGGCACCCCAGAAGGGACCCCCACCCTGATCCAGGACACCCTTCAGGGCAAACCAGCTGGCCCCCACATGTGCACCAGTCCTCTATCCTAGATAGTAAAAGGGTAATATGCCTCCCAGCACCGGGATCAGCGGAGCCGAGAGGCTTCCCGGCACAGGGATCAGCGTGACAGGGGGCAGCGCCCAAACCCCCTGATCACCCTGCAGCTCTGTGTGTGACAGGGGGCGGGGCCACAACCTCCCTATCCGCCCTGCTCTGTTCATGACAGGGGAAGGCACCCCAACCTCCTGATCAGCCCTGCTCTGTGCCTGATACGGGGGAGCTCCCCAATCTCCTGATCGCCTTGCGGCTCTGTGTGTGACAGGGTGCGGCACACCAACCCCCTGCCCCCCGCCACGGGCTCTGCTCTGTGTGTGACAGGGTAGAGCCATAACCTCCCCATCGGCCCTGCCCTGAGTGTGAGAGTGGCGGTGCCCCAACCCCCTGATCGGCCCTGCTCTGTTGGTGATAGAGGGCGCGCCCCAACCCCCCACTCCCCCACGGGCCCTACTCTGTGTGTGATGGGGTAGAGCCATAACCTCCCCATCGGCCTGCCCTGAGTGTGACAGTGGCAGCGCCCCAACCCCCTGATCCGCCCTGCTCTGTGTGTGACAGGGGGTGGTGCCCCAACTCCCCTATCAGTCCTACTCTGTGAGTGACAGGGGGGAGCTCCTCAACCCCCTGATGGGCCCTGCTCTGTGCGTGAAAAGGGGGAGCTCCCCAACCCCCTGATGGGCCCTGCTCTGTGCATGACAGGGTAAGGAGCCCCAACCCCCCTGATGGGCCCTGCTCTGTGCGTGACAGGCGGTGGTGCCACAACCTCCCCATTGACCCTGCCTTGAGTGTGACAGGGGGCGGTGTCCCAACCCCCCAATTGGCCCTACTCTGAGCGTGACTGAGGGTGGCATTGCAACCTCCCAATCCGCCCTGCTCTGCGCATGACAGGGGGTGGCACCTCAACTCCCCACTCAGCCCTGCTCTGAGCCTGACCAGGGGCTACATCTAGGGATTGGGTCTGCCCTCTGCTACCCGGGAGCAGGCCTAAGCCAGCAGGGCGTTATCTCCTGAGGGGTCCCAGACTGCGAGAGGGCACAGGCTAGGCTGAGGGACCCCCCTTCCCCCCCAAGTGCACAAATTTTTGTGCACCGGGCCTCTGGTCTATATAATAAAAGTCTAAGCAACTGTTACGGCAAAATGACCAGAATGACCAGTTGCTATGATGTGCACTGACCACCAGGGGGCAGACTTTCAATGCAGCAGCTCCCCCCTGGTGGTCATGTGCTCCCACAGGGGGAGTGCCACTCAGTCAGAAGCTGGGCTCATGCTGACGAGCACAGCTGCCACTGTGGGAGCCTCTTCCGACTCCGCGGCAGCACTACTGTGCCACGACAGCAGGTACAGCGGGCCAGGATGAGTGTGAGTGGCGTGGCACCTGGCCTCAATTTGAGCTCCTCTCTGGCCACCTGCCACTTGGCACACTGCTACATCCCCTGAGAGGTCCTAAACTGTGAGAGGGCACAGGCTGGGTTGAGGGAACACCCCCGAGCCCCAGTGCACGAATTTTGTGCACCGGGCCTCTAGTAAGTTTATAAGCTGCCTTTCTTATACAAGTTTATATAATTTTTTTCTTATATTTTGTTCTAATTACATATTATAATTTTTTATATCTAAAGCTTTACTCTATAGAGAATATATTTTGGAATATAGGTGGTAGAGGTCTAGAATTATTTTCTTTTTCTTTTTTTATATATATTTTTTATTGATTAAGATAATACATATGTGTCCTTATCCCCACGTTACCCCCTACCCCCCCCAACCCCGCTCATGCCTCACCCCCCTGTTGTCCGTGTCCATTGGTGAGGCCTATATGCTTGCATATAAGTCCTTTGGTTGATCTTTCCCCCTTACCCCCACCCTCCCCTACCTTCCCTCCAAGGCCTGACAGTCCAATCAATGCCTCTCTGTTTCTGGATCAGTCCTTGTTCATCAGTTTATGTTGTTCATTATATTCCACAAATGAGTGAGATCATGTGGTGTTTATCCTTCTCTGACTGGCTTATTTCACTTAGCATAATGCTCTCCAGTTCCATCCATGCTGTGGCAAATGGTAAGAGTTCCTTTTTCTTCTTCCTCTTCTTAAAGAATACCTTTCAGCATTTCATATAATGCTGGTTTGGTGGTGATGAACTCCTTTAGCTTTTTCTTATCTGTGAAGCTCTTTATCTGACCTTCAATTCTGAATGATAGCTTTGCTGGATAAAGTAATCTTGGTTGTAGGTTCTTGCTATTCATCACTTTGAATATTTCTTGCCACTCTCTTCTGGCCTGCATGGTTTCTGTTGAGAAATCAGCTGACAGTCGTATGGGTACTCCCTTGTAGGTAACTGAGTTTCTTTCTCTTGCTGCTTTTAAGATTCTCTCTTTGTCTTTTGCTCTTGGCATTTTAATTATGATGTGTCTTGGTGTGGTCCTCTCTGGGTTCCTTTTGTTTGGGGTTCTCTGTGCTTCCTGGACTTGTAAGTCTATTTCTTTCACCAGGTAGGAGAAGTTTTCTGTCATTATTTCTTCAAAGAGGTTTTCAATATCTTGCCCTCTCTCTTCTTCTGGTACCCCTATAATTCTGATGTTGGTACGCTTGAAGTTGTCCCAGAGGCTCCTTACACTATCTTCATATTTTTGGAATCTTTTTTCTTTTTTCTTTTTTGGTTGGGTATTTTTTGTTTCTTCGTATTTCAAATCTTTGACTTGATTCTTGTGATCCTCTTTTCTGCTGTTGGATCTCTGTATATTATTCTTTATTTCAGTCAGTGTATGCTTAATTTCTAGTTGGTCTTTTTTCATATCCTCCAGGGTCTCACTAAATTTATCGGCGGTTTCCATAAAAATCTTGAAAAACCTTATAAACATGGTTTTGAACTCTATATCCAGTCGTTTGCTTTCCTCCATTTCTGTCATTTGTGACCTGTTTCTTTGTCTCCGCATTTTTTTTTTTACCTCCCTGTGTTGGTAGAGTGGCTTTGTGTGCTAGGTGTCCTGTAGGGCCCAGTGGCTCAGCCTCCCCTGTTACCTGAGGTGGACACTCTTGGTGCACCCCCTTGTGGGCTTTGTGCACAGTCTTGTTGTAGTTATGCCTTGATTGTTGTAGGATCACTGGGAGGAATTGATCTCCAGGCCAATTGGCAGTGAGAATCAACTGTATCTGCAGTGGGAGAACTTCTGTGCTGAAGACACCCTTCTGGGGCAAGACTTGCTTCAGTGGGGTTTTGGTGCTCACTGAGTCTGCCCCCTGAGTGTGTCCCTTATGGATCTGAGGAGTTGTAATCCGGATGGTCCCCCTCTGACCACTGGGTACACTGGCTCTTGGATCTAAGGAGGTGCTAATTTAGCCTCTGCCTGAGGTTACCCAGCAGGAGCTACAAAGAGAACTGCAGATTCCCCTTTCTTTTTTGGAGTTTGGAGGTGCCCAGATGAGGCCCAGCTGTGAAGCAATGCAAGCTGCTGTGGGGCCTTGGGCCTTCTCTTGGAAGTTCTGGGTCTGTCTGGCCCAGATGCAATTTGTTAGGTAATTTTCAGGTTGCAAAGGGACAGGGCATTCATATGCAAAAGTCTCTGCCGCAGCCTGGATGGGGCGGGGTCTCAGGGAATCAAAGGGTGGAGCCTGCAGCTATGGTGGATCCTCAGCCCTGCCCTAAGGGGCCGCGCATCTCATTGTCCTGGTAATTGCTGCAAGCACCTCTGAGGGAAAGCCTCCCTCAAGTTCCGAACTCTGCCTGCTGCCAGACAGTCCAGTTTCTCCCCGTATGAGTCCTGGGTCCCCAGGGACTTCCCGGAACCGGAGTTCAGAGCAGTCGGGAGCTTGTGACTCCCTCCCGATTCAAAAAGACAGCCGCGTCCTCAGGTGCCCGCCCCTTTCCACTCGTGTGCTAGAGCCTCCGTACCTCTGCACTTTACTTCCACACCTCCTCTGAGTCTACGTGTGCTTTTCTTTTCCCTTCTAGTTGTAGAATTTCCACTCCGCCAGCCTTCCTGTAGTTCTGGATGATGTCCGTTTTGTCTTTTCGCTGTATTTTTGAAGTTGTTGTGGGAGGCAGCAATTTCCGGTTTTTACCTATGCCGCCATCTTGGTTTCTCCTATAATTATTTTCTAACAAATGTTAAATAAGCAAACAGGATAGACTGAAAACTATGTTAGCCCTAAAAAATACAGAAAATTAGCTCTACCTGCTTCTTTTCCATAGCTGGGAGACCCATTCTTGGGATTTCTCAAGTGTTAGCTCCTTTGGATAGATTATCGAACCGAATCTAGGATCAACTGCACTTCTGACTCCAGTTAGAACACATTATAAATGTAATACATATCCACTATGGGAAATATAGGAATGTGCTGTTGAGATGATGTCATGACTTTGACAGTAAGTATGTGACCCCATATCTTAACAAACAAGGCCAGAATTGTGTTCACTTGATATAAAATTGTTTTCAGTCTCAAAACTTTAGTGGATATTTAAATTGTGTTCTGTGGAGTCCTGGGGTAAAAGTGCCTCAGAGGTTGCTGTGGGGGGTGTAAAGCTGGCAGAGGGTCCATAGGGCTCTAGATCACCCACTCAGGATTCAACTAGGTAGATCTATTTAAAACTTCATTTTAAAAGTTTGAAAAACACAATCTACAAATAAAACCAATGTTCAAATGCAAGATCACAAAATTGCAGTATATTCAATTTTGTTTCAAACTCATACTCTTTTTTACACTTAAAATGACAACCCACTTACACTGTCTGACCAAGCTTTCCCCACCCTCCCCCTGTCCTTTCTTCAGACACAGGTTCTTTGACCTCTTTTCTCTCTCTATCTTTGGCTTGAGTTCCTCCTGCCTTCATTTCTTACTTCTCCAGCCTGTAGCTCTTGGTTCTTTACTTTGACCCCACATTCCCTTACCTTTCTGTGGTTCACCTGCAAAAGGGCTCACAGGACTGCTAGGCTACAAGGAGTGTTTCCTATTATCGACAACAGCCCTTTTAAACCTCCACAAATCTCTGACCTTCCCATCTCACCCTCTAAGAATGACCTCACCTCCTCCTTTCAGAAAAACAGAGGGCTTTAAAAGGAACTCCCCCGCCTTCCTGCCTCCAAAATAACACCCCTCCTTTCCACCTATTAAAGCTATTTTTTCCACCTATGCTGCGGATCACACACACACACACACACACCCATACTCTAGAGCTCTGCACTACTAATCACCTTCTCTCTCTGAATTTTGAATCTCTCTGGCTCACTAGTCTTTAACCGGTTAAGTTATAACTCAGCAATTTGATAGAGTCAGCATGAAGGCTCCCCCTGTCTATTTATAGGCACTTCTGTGATGCTCCTGTGACCATGGACCCAAACGTTCTTCTTGTTATCCTATTTTGGCAAGCAGCTCAAGTTTACCAAAGAAGCAGTGGCAAATAGCTAACAAAAACATCTTTATGCATATACACTGACCCTTGAACTACATGGGTTTGAACTGAGCAGGTCCACTGATATGCAGATTTTTTTTCAATAAATACTATAAATGCATTTTCTCTTCCTTATGATTTTCTTAATAACATTTTCTTTTCTCTAGATTACTTTGCTTGTTCAGCTGATGTTTTTGTTTATACAAGAAAATGTAGGGAGGGGAAAGGTGGAAAAACTTAACCAAGTTACTGAAAATAATCCTACATAATAAAAGCCTAATATGCAAATTGTCCCCTAAGGCAGTCGTTCAACTGGGAGTTTGGCCGCTCGCTATGACGTGCGCTGACCACCAGGGGGCGGTGCAGAATATGGCGGGTGTTGGTGACACAGTGTTTACAGTGGGCAGCAGTGGAGGTGCTACTGGCCCCGATAGGCCCCAATGATAGGGACCAAAGCAGGATGGTAGAGCAGGTGAGCGGGTGGCGCCAGGCCACAGTGAGTGTGAGCAGGGGCCCAGGTGCTGCCCAGGGCCCAGAGGTCATCTGGGACCTGCCCTTCCAAGCCAGATGCTCACGCTTGAATCGCCAGCCAGGCCTAGGGACCACACCCGTGCATGAATTTTGTGCACCGGGCCTCAAGTATTGGAATAATTGTCGAGTATTATACCAGGATAACAATGAAGAGGATGGGCAAACTTCTGAATCTGTCGATGAGTCAGATGCATCTCTTTTTAAGCTAGTAGTTAGTGAGACAGGTTGGCAGGAATTAACAATTTTCAGAGATCCAAGGATCCAAATGACCTACCAAATGACTGGTCTCAGAAACTAAACTTGCTGTTATCTACATCTCATAGACAAAGAAGAGATGACACATAATCCACAATAAGGGACCTGAAGTCCTTAATGTTTATGACAAGGCATTCGAACTAAAAGTCATAAAAATAGACTTAGTTCAGGGTGCCTGGTAAATTTTTTTCTCTACTCACAACTTTCCTATCTAAACTTTAAAAGATAAATGACAATATTTGAAGTTTTCTTGGTTTCTAATTTCTCTAGTTTTCATTCTCCAGATGGCTAGTACCAGCAAACCATTCATATTTATTTGCTCAGCCTCTTCCATTTAAGTGCACTTAGGATTTGTTTTAGTAACTAACTATTTCTTGATACCCTTGTATTCAATAGTTTCAGAAAGCAGGATACCTTATTGATATTGAAATAGTTTCCTGCCAAGGGCCTTTGTAAATTAAGATTTAATCTTATGCTTTAGCTTCTATAGAAAGATTATTATAAGATATGTCCTTTCAAAGAAATATTTCCTACATCTTTTGCAAAGTCAAATTAAAGATATCCATTTATTCATTCACTTAACAAATATTTATTGAACCCTGATTACATGACAGGATACAAACATGAATAAAACCCAGTCCCTGCCCTGAAGGAGAACACAACTTAGGGAAATGCAGACACATAAATAAACTATAATATAGTGTTCAAGTGTCTGTAATTAAAGGCATGAATAAAGTGCTTTGGGAGCAAAAGGGGAGGGAAGGAGTAATTCAGCCTCAGGGTAAAAAAGAGCTTCTCAGACCCAGTTATATGCAAGTTGGATACTGAAGGCTGAGAAGAGCTACCCTGACCAAGACTGGAGTAGAGAAAGACATTTCCAGAGCCAAGAGCCTGACTAAAGATGGGCAAGTATGAATTAGCTTCATAAATGCAGAGAACAATCACTAGGGTGGGAAAAAAGCACCAGGAAGTATACAGAGATAAGGCCAGAAAAGTAAGGTAGGGCCCACTTAAAAAAAAAAAATCCTCATCAGAGGATTGTGTTTCCCATTGATTTTTAGATAGAGTGGAAGGCAGGGAGGAAGGAGGGAGGGAGAGAAGAAAGAGGAAGGAGAAAGAGAGAGGGAGGGAGGGAGGAGAAGAGGGAGGGAAGAGAGAGAAAGGGAGGGAGCGAGAGAGAAACATCAATTGTTTGCCTCTAGCACATGCCCCAGCTAGCTGGGGATCGAACCTGCAACTGAGGTGTGTGCCCTTGACTGGGAATGGAACCCATGACCCTTCTGTCCTTGGGCCAACACTATCCACTGAGCCAATCCAGTCAGGTCTAGGGTCCACTTTTATTTTTTAAAAAAAATATATTTTATTGATTTTTTACAGAGAGGAAGGGAGAAGGGATAGAGAGCTAGAAATATTGATGAGAGAGAAACATCGATCAGCTGCCTCCTGCACACTCCCCACTGGGGATGTGCCCGCAACCAAGGTACATGCCCCTGACCAGAATCGAACCCGGGACCCTTGAGTCCACAGGCTGACACTCTATCCATTGAGCCAAACCGGTTGGGCTAGGGTCCACTTTTAAAGAGACTTGAGCCCTGACCGGTTTGGCTCAGTGGATAGAGCACCGGCCTGCGGACTGAAGGGTCCCAGGTTCGATTCCGGTCAGGGGCATGTACTTTGGTTGCGGGCACATCCCCGGTGGGAGGTGTGCAGGAGGCAGCTGATCGATGTTTCTAACTCTCTATCCCTCTCTCTTCCTCTCTGTAAAAAACCAATAAAATATTTAAAAATAAATAAATAAATAAAGAGACTTGAGATATAATGGATCAAACTTATAGGCCCTGGAGTCCGACTGCCCTTTGTATACAATTTACCACTGACTAGCTATGAAAACCTTGGGTGACTTAATATGCTAAGCCTCATTTCCCCATCCTTAAAAGAGAAATGCATTCGTTCAACAGCATTTATTGATCACTTACTGTGAGCCAAATGCATAATAATAATGCCAGCCTAATAGAGTTGTTGTTAGGACAAGTAATAAATGTAAAGCATTTTGAATGGTGCCTAACCCATAGTAAGTGCTGACTAAATGTTAGTTAAAAGTATTAATTTTATAATGTTAAAATGGCTTCTTCCATGACAAAGGGTGTGCTTTTTATCCTGAAAACAACAGGGAGCTGTTTAAGATTTCTAGGGGAGAATCAACATTGGATTTCTTTTTAGAAAGATTATTGGCAGCAGAAGAGGATAGAGGGGAAGACTGGAGAAAGATAAGATAAGGAGAGAAATATTAGGTAATTCCACTAGTCCAAGATTTACTAGTACTTAACACATATTAGTGGGGATGGGGTTGGAAATGAAGGCGGAGATCTGAGAAATGTTTAGATGAGAGAACTTGATAATTGACATGGAGATGAGGAATCAAAGATGACCTTCACATTCTGGCTTGGTGAGAGGATTAATGATGTCCTAAATGAGAGAGGTCATGTAAAAAAGTGACATGGTCAGCCAGTGTATCTAGGTGGCTGAGCATCCACTTATGAACCAGTAAGTCATGGTTTGACTCCCAGTCAGGGCACATCTGGTTGCAGACTCGAACCGCAGTAGGAGGTGTGCAGGAGGCAGTTGATCAATGATTCTCATCATTGATGTTTCTCTCTCTCCCTTCTTCTCTGAAATAAAAAAAAAATCTATAATAATAAAAGTGTAATATGCTAATTAGACCAGATGTCCTTCCGGACGAAGGATGAAGCCAGGGCTGTGAGGGTGCCAGAGGGAAGTCGGTGCCAGCAGCTGGGGGAAGGAAGGCCTACTCTTGTTCGAATTTCGCGTGCATCGGGCCTCTAGTATATATATATTTAAAAACTGATATGATGTGGACAGAGGTTGGAGTAAAATATGATGATAAAGTGTACAACTCAAGACAATAGGAAAGGGATAAAAACTTTAATATTGTACATGTTGTCATTGTCAATACATTTGAAATTCCTCATGGTACCCAACCTCAGTTATGTCTCCCTCCTCCTTATCCCAATATAATCTTTACCCTGATTTTTGTACTTATTATTCTCTTATTTTCCTTCCATTTTATGATGAATATATATGTTCTTCAATACACTGTGTTTTCATATTACATGTATTCTTCTCTGCCTTTTCTTTCTGCCAACATTAAGTTTGTGAGATTTATCCATGATGTTTGTGACTATAGTACTTTCATGTTCACTGTTATATAATATTCCATCACATGAATATAAAACTACCTATCCATTCTACTATGCATGGGCACTTGGGTTGTTTTCATTTTTTTGTTCTTAAGAGATATCATGAGCTTCTTTGTGCATGTCTACTGGTATATAGTGCAAGAGGTTCTCTAGGATTTATAGCTAATATTTGAATTACTAGGTAGTAGAATATTCATATTCTTCAACTTTCCAGAATAATGCCTAATTGTTTTCCAAAGTAACTGCAACAATCATACATGCTACTGTATGGTTTTTTACTTTTTGCTATTCTGGAGGTTAAGGTGGTATCTTACTGTGGTTTGAATTTTCAGTTCTTTGATTATTAATGAGGTTGTGCATCTTTTCAAATGTTTATTGACCATTCAAGATTCCCCTTCTATGAAATGCCCCTTTGGATCTTTTGCCTTACTTGGTAATATATCTTTTGGTTATGTATTTTGTAAATACGAGGCACGAGGCGAAGGGTTTTCACACAGGTTACCTCATTAATCCTCACAACCTACTGAGACAGGTCTGTAAACCAGAACAGGCAGAATAGGGAAACTGAGACATAGTTAAACAGCAGTTTGCAGCCCCCTAGTAAATCCTATCTTCTCTAAACCAGGGACACTTAAGAGTAAAAGATGTGTACGTCTCTCCAACCAGATTTAAATAGTTTAAATCACCCTACTCAGGGAGACAGATAGCAGAAATCCAATTAGTGCCATTTGCCAACCACACCCAAGGACAGATGAAGTTAAGAGAATAAACCTCATTTTGGTATGTCAGCATAAAGCTGATGAATATATTTTTTTAAATATATTTTATTGATCTTTTACAGAGAGGAAGAGAGAGAGATAGAGAGTTAGAAACATCGATGAGAGAGAAACATTGATCAGCTGCCTCCTGCACATCTACTGGGGATGTGCCCGCAACCCAGGTACATGCCCTTGACCGGAATCAACCTGGGACCTTTCAGTCCGCAGGCCGACGCTCTATCCACTGAGCCAAACCGGTTTCGGCAGCTGATGAATATTTTATTGAGATCCTCCCTTAAGACCTCCCCTGGGGGAGAGGGAGAGGTAAGAGATCAACCAAAGGACTTGTACTAGTATGCATGCATATAAGCATAACCAATGGATGCAAGACACTGGCGGGGGTGGGGGTGGTGGGGGAGTGGGGAGGTGCGGGGGAGGGGGTGGTGGTGGTGGTGGTGGTGAGGACATGTGTGGGGGAGGGGAGGTTAGGAGGGTTGGGGGAAGGTCAATGGGGAAAAAAAGGAGACATATGTACTACTATTTGTAATACTTTAAACAATAAAATAACATTAAAAAAGGTCCCCCCCCCCAAAAAAAAGACCTCCCCTAAATGCCCAGCCTTTAAAACCTCTCAAAGCAAAGGTCTAACGCATGCTCTCCTTCCCAGGAGTTCTCCCCTGCCTGTCCCACAGTTCTTCCTCCACAGGCAAGTGTCTCCAAAACTCGAAAGAACCCCATGAGGCTTGTAACCAGGGCAGCAATGAGCAGTGGCAGTTCATCCCAGGCAAACCCCCTGAACCTGTCCCCAAGGCCCCCTTTTCTCTGATTTGGTGAGCCAAAGCAGCCCCTCCTAGACTCATTTTCCCAGTCCTTCTTTGTTTCATTGTCCCCAGCTTTAATAAACGTCCTCTAAAATTCACCTGGCCCTAACTGGTTTGGCTCAGTGGATAGAGCGTTGGCCTGCGGACTGAAAGGTCCCAGGTTCGATTCTGGTCGAGGGCATGTACCTTGGTTGCAGGTACATCCCTAGTAGGAGGTGTGTAGGAGGCAGCTGATCAATGTTTCTCTCTCATTGATGTTTCTAACTCTCTATCCCTCTCCATTCCTCTCTGTAAAAAATTAATAAAATATATTTTTTTAAAAATAAAATTCACCTGGATTTGTATTGTGACACTTTTTCTGCACGAAGTTGAGTATCCACACTACCGCTGGACCTAGGCAGACCTGTTCAGGGCCAGGTCCCCTTTCTGCCTTGAATCCTTTTTTTGGAGCAAAAGATTTTTATATGTTAATAAGTCTTCCCTTCTGTATAAGATATCTATAGATGGAAAGACAAAAGGAACATACCTGTAAGTTTCCTAACCTTAGCAGTTGTCAGGCATCCAGGCCCAACACATTTATTTTAGGAATGACCTTAATTTTGGCTTTATTTTACAAATACTATCTGAAAGCAGCATTCTTTTAATCAGTTAAATTAGAGTTAGTTATTTTTCATCAAAAATAATTTGCATTTGAGAAAGAGAATAACAAAAGACAGTGAGGGGCTCCCAGTCTAGCCCCTTGCTAGTTCAGGTGAAGGACACAGACAGCCAGCACCAGGATCACCTGGGAGCTTGTTAGAAATGCAGACTCATTGCTTCACTCAGCCCTGCTGAGTCAAGATCTACATTTTAAAAGATCCCCAGGTGACTATGCCCTTTAGAAAGTTTGAGAAGGGCTGGCTAACTACATGATGGTAGACACTATGTGTGAAATCCGTTTAGCACTGAGGTTGAAAGGACGTTTTTGTTTTTCTAGCACATACAGAGCAAAACTATGCCTAGCAGTTTTAGGTGTCAGTATTTGAATTTTTGTGGAGTCCACCTGGTAAAATGGAGCAGAGAAGAAGTGAGGTGCATTGATCCATCAGGTAGAAAGGATTCTGGTTTCATAGCCTCAGAAAAAAAAACACACAGAATAAACAACTTGG
The DNA here is from genome assembly GCF_963259705.1 of Myotis daubentonii. Classification (NCBI taxonomy): domain Eukaryota; kingdom Metazoa; phylum Chordata; class Mammalia; order Chiroptera; family Vespertilionidae; genus Myotis; species Myotis daubentonii. The sequence continues at coordinate 44,713,206 of NC_081851.1, read as the reverse complement.
CCTGAAATAGGCCTGATTGAGGTCCAATTTACTTTCCTTTTTTTTCCAGAATGACCTATACAATTGATCCAACTCTCCACTTCATTTTGACTGTATGATAAGTCTGACAGTCTTATATTAACTAGACAAGTTCAACTAACAGATTTTTGAGCCAGAGGACCATAGAAATCATTTGTACCAAGTCTTATTTTACAAGTGAAGCACCTATGGACGAAAAGGGGCCACACGCTGACCTGACAAGCTCAGGAGAGGCCTGCATGGCAGTTTTGCAGACTCGGAGACCTAAAGTAACCACAAAGGATGGTCTGAAATTAAACCTTAACTAAAAGCAGTTATGGTGGGCAGTTACGTCCTAAACCAGTATCTTCACTGATAAGGTCAACCTTTACCGTAACTGAGCTTATCTGTCTTTTTGCATCTAAAATAACATATCCTTGGGTAACTTGTGACTTCCCTTTTTATGGAGCCCCTGGGGCACAGCCAGGTGTGCTGAGCCCAGGACAGATACCACAAATTCCTTCATCATCATGTTAATTGTTTCTGCATCCACCTAAGTATGTGTCCATCATTTTACTTTTTATCCCATCACAGAGGTTTCCCCGCTTCGCTTAATCCCACCTCCTTAAATCTGTCACCAATGAATTTCATGTATAAATACGGATGTAACCCTGCCATTCTCCGGAGCGCTATCTCAATTCGTTGAGGTTCTGCTTCAATATGTCGACAGTTTGGCTCAAATAAACTCACAAAATTCTTTACAGGTTTCAATGTTTTTTTACGTTAACACACCAAGCAATTAAATGAGAGATTACACAATAAGGACTCAAGGACTCCAGTTAGTAAGGACTGGAGTCCCAGTCCCGGGATTTCCCCATTAAATCAGATTAGGATTTTCCCTGCACTCCAGAAGCATCTTCTGGACCAAACAGGCTAAAATTCAGTGTTGTTGTTGTTTTTAATGATCAGAAAAATAAATTACTATTTGGGGGAAAAAGCCTGTTAATCCAAAAACAACACAGAAAGCAACTTCATTAGTGAAAAAAAATTCTCTAACACCCATGTGTTTTTAACCCCTATAACAATTGTAAAGCAGCAAAATAACTTAAATGTCACCATCTTCCGGGCCTTTCTAACTCCACTGAAGTGTTTGGACCCAAGGGAGCAACTGACAGACTTTTCCACTCTTCTCACCATATTCTATCTTAGAATTCCAAGTAATGATTTGAAATTTAAACTCTGTGGTGAGTTTCTACTCCCTAAATTACATTGATTAGGCCAACCCCACACTTACTGCAGCGGCCCCACCTCCAGAAAGGCAGAGGTGGAGTGACTCTATTGTTCTGGCCTTCCTTTCTTTGTCCACTCCCAGTCTCCGGCCAGTCCCTTAAGCCATCCTTCAGAGATCTAAAAAAGGCCTGGGGTTTTCCCTGCTGCCTGGTTGGTTTATGACAAATACTGCTGCTCCCCTATTTTAAAACTTCCCTTTCCCCATAAGGGGTATTTCTGTGGTCACTGGGGAATGTTACAACTAATAATAAACAGAGATTTAAGCAGCTTGAAAGGAGTTACTTATACTTCTAAAATCATAAAACAAGGATACAAATAAACTGCCAGCAGAGGTTCTGTCCTGGGAGGAGTGTGGGCCTGTGTATGAAGGGGAGTCAAGAACACTTTTACTGTATCTGAATTGTTAGACTGTTTTGTAAAAAAAAAGACATATCCACTTGTTACATAAATAAAGTAAGTAATCATAAAAAATAAGAACATGCTCATATTAACATTTTAATCTATATACTGAAGGAAATAAAAGTTTCCCATTCCCGATTCCCCAACCCACTCCCCAAAAGAAACCCGTTAGCAAGTTTTCCTGCTCTTCCATTAATGTTCTGAGCATATTTAAACATATCCATTTCTATATTTTTTTCTACACAAAATAGGATCATAAAATATGTTTCTGAACTTCCTTTATTCATCTAACACTATGTATACCTTAAGTAAATTGGCTCTTAGAAATATGCCACACTCAATTTTAAAAAATATATATATATTCTTATTGATTTCAGAGAGAGGGAGAGATAGAAACATCAGTGACAAGAATCATTGATCAGCTGCCTCCTGCACACCCCACACTGGGGATTGAGCCCGAAACTGGGGCATAGGCCTTGACTGGAATTGAACCCGGGACCCTTCAGCCAAGGCAACTAATTAATGATTCTCTCTTACCACTGATGTTTCTATCTCTCTTCCTTTCTCTCTGAAATCAATAAAAATATATTTTAAAACAATTTTGGCCATTCTGATAGGTGTATAGTAATATCTTTTTGTTTTAGTTACAAATCCCTAATGATATGATGTTGAATATCTTTATTTATTTATTTGATTAATTCTCACTGGCATAAGAGGGACTGTCCCAAACAAAACAGGAATTATGGTAATCCTACATATTAGCTGCTACAATAACTTTATAAAGATATATATTTAAAAATTTTTAATTTATTTTATGTTTTATTTTTTTAAATATATTTTTATTGATTTCAGAGAGGAAGGGAGAAGGAGAGAGAGTTAGAAACATCAATGATGACAGAGAATCATTGATTGGTTGCCTCCTGCATGCCCCCCACCGGGGATCGAGCCCGAAACCCAGGCATGTGCCCCTGGCTGGAATCGAACCTGGGACCCCTCAGTCCTCAGGCTGACGCTCTATCCACTGAGCCAAGCCAGCCAGGGTTATTTTATGTTTTAAAATATATTTTTATTGATTTCAGAGAGGAAGGGAGGAGAAATAGAAACATCAATGATGAGAGAGAAACATTGATCCTTTGCCTCCTGCAGGCCCCCTACTGGGGACCAAGCCTGCAACCCAGGCATGTGCCCTTGACCGGAATCAAACCTGGGACCCTTCAGTCCGCAGGCTGACGCTCTGTCCACTGAGCCAAACTGGGTAGGGCTTATTTTATTTTTTAAATATATTTTTATTGATTTCAGAGAAGAAGGGAGAGGGAGATAGAAACATCAATGATGAGAAAGAATCATTGATCAGCTGCCTCCTGCACACCCCACACTGGGGATCAAGCCCGAAATCTGGGAATCAAACCAGTGACCTCCTGGTTCATAGGTCAATGCTCAACCATTGAGCAACATCAGCTAGGCAGGAAAGAGATTTTTATCTTCACATTTTCTATATTGCTTATGTATTTTATATGAAAAAATGAATATAAATCTATACAACTGAAGGATTGGGTAGGTAGAAAGTGACTGGTTAATGATGTGGAGGAAAAAAATAGGGTTCTATGGAAATTAACCTCACAGTGTGATCTGATAAATTCCTAACTGGGCTGGTCATGATGGGTAGTCATGACCCAGGCCTGTAACTTCTTTAGTGAAAGGTTTTAAGCCAGCTTTCTCTATTATTCTTATGCAAGGTTAACAAACCTTTGAGAAGTCAGAAGTAATACCCCTTGAAGGTATGGCCACTCTTAAGAAAGCACATAATCTTGTTAAATATCTAGTAATCTGATCCCCACCTTGCTTTCTCCCACCTCCATGTAATCTTCCTTACCTCTCCTCCTTCATTCCAAATGCATAAAAAGAGCTGCAAAACTGTTATTCTTGGGAACATCTGAGATCTTGCTCCCTGGCATATGTCATCAGCTGGGCTCAAATAAACCCTTCCTTCCGCGGACAATGAGTACAGGATTTTCATTTGGGATGATGGAAAAGTTCTAGATCTAGATAGCCACATGGCACTCAGTGCCACTGATTGGTACACTTTAAAATTGTTCAAATGGGTGAGTCTCCTTCTTGGGAGCAGGCCCAGGACTTTCCTGTCCCCCTTTTCTCTCTCCTCTCCCCCCAGGTGCATCCCTTTTGCATCTGTAACTTGTTTTCTAAGCCTACGAAACTCAGCTGTCTCACTTCTACTACCTGTGTAACTTTCTAAATAAACTTTCTCTTTAGAAAAAAAATTTTTAAGCCCAGCCGGCATGGCTCAGTGGTTGAGCATCAACCTATGAACCAGGAAGTCACAGTTCAGTTTCCAGTCAGGACACATGCCCTGGTTTGGGCTTGACCCCCAGTAGGGGGTGTGCAGGAGGCACACTGATGTTTCTAGTTCTCCCTCTCCCAGAAATCAATAAAAACATATGTCAAGAAAAAGATCCTTAAGAAAAAGACCATGAAAAAAATCAGAATTTACCAGTGCCTCTGCAGAACTATCTGTAAAGAAGTTGAAATGAAAGAAGTTATCTAAATAGAAACAGGTCCTGGTGGAAAAAGATAAAATAGTAGGCTATATTTATGCAACAGAATTGTTTTTTGAGATGTTAATTTATTAATTGTACCAATGTGTTTTTTAAATACATTTTTACTTATTTCAGAGAGGAAGAGGGAGAGATTGAAACATCAATGATGAGAGAGAATCATTGATTGGCTGCCTCCTGCATGCCCCCTACTGGGGACCAGGCCCGCAACCCGGGCACGTGCCATTGGCCAAAATCGAACCTGGGACCCTTCAGTCCGCAGGCCGACGCTCTATCTGCAGAGCCAAACCGGATAGGGCTGTACTAGTCTGGGGTTTTGTTTTGTTTTGTACCAATGTGTTTTGATCACCGTATCATTTCTGAGCCTCCACACAAGCCCGCCCCATCCTACTCTACACAGGTCCTTCATAGGTCTTTTGTAATTCCTTTCTTGGGATGTTTGCAAGAGGGAAAGCCAAAAGCAGTTTAAAGCCAAATGCTCTTCTTTTTTTGTAAAAGTGTAAATCCAGTCAAAAGGAAGGAAGAAAGAGAGAGGCCTCTGCCTGAGAGAGTACTAGTAATGGAGGAAGGGTGGGGAAAGGGGAGATCCTCCTAAAAAGGGGAGGGGCCTGGATTACCATGAACTTCACTAATAATTTTGGGGCCCCAGGAGTGGGTCAAGACCTCAGAGTGTATTGGGGTATCTACAATGACTGGACCCCAAGGTGACCTGCTTGGACAGAAATGCCAATGACATTCTGACCAAACGGAATGTCATTGTACATTAGAGAACCACATGGCCTGAGACCAAAATTTTGGTGTGGTTTTTTTTGAGACCAAGATTTTTATGGTATTATGGGTACCACATAAGGCATCCTAACCAATGATTAATTAGTTTCTCATCTTAATCTGATGGGAGCCAAAATGTGGGATTAAAAGTAATATTTCCTTATTTTATGTGTGTTAAAATTCATACCTAATATATGTTTCATATGGTATAGTTTTTAAAATATATTTATTTCAAAGAGAGGAAGGGAGAGGGAGAGAAACAATGATGAGAATCATTGATTGGCCACCTCCTGCATGCCCTCTAGTGGGGATAGAGCCGGAAACCTGGGCATGTGCCCTGACTGGGAATTCACTGTGACTTCCTGGTTCATAGGTCGACACTAAACCACTAAGCCATGCTGGCTGGGCTAGTTTTGAAATTTGATTGTGAGAGGCAGAATAATGGCCTCCCAAAGATGTTCATGTCCTAAGAGATATACAGATATGTTCATTTATATTGTAAAGAGACTTTGCAGATGTGTTTAACAACCTCAAGATATGGAGGTTATCCTGAATTATTTGGATGAGTACAACCTATTCACAAAGATTTTTAAAAGTGGGAGAGGGGAGATCAGCAACCTGATATTTCTGGCTTTGAAGATGGAGGAAGATCATGAGCCCAGAAATTGCCACCTCTAGAAGCTAGGAAAGGGAAAGAAACAGATTTTCCCCTAAAGTCTCAAAAAAAGGAATAGAGCCCTACCAGCACCTTGATTTTAGTCCTGTGAGTCGAGTGTCAGACTTCTAACCTACAGAACTATTAGACAGTAAATTTGTGTCACTGTTGGCCACTACATTTGTGATCATCTGTTATAGCAGTAATAGAAAACTAATACATGGTAATGGAACCTATCCAACAATCACTCTTTTTTCCCCCTTGTCTCTGCTTATTGGGGGGGGGGGGGGGAGGTGGGTGGGAGAAGGGTTCTATGGAAAGTAACATCACAGGGTGAAAAAATGGGTTCTATGGAACATAATCTCAAAGGGTAGGCTGATCATAAATTCCTAATCAAGCAGGTCATGGTGGGTAGTCTCACCCCAGACATATAACTTCTTTAGTAAAAGGTTTCTCTTTGCCTTAAATAAGTCTTGTTCATTGTTTCTGTGCATGTAGGTTAACAAATTTTTTAAATAAGCCACCATCATGAGAGCAAATAATCTTAACTATCCTGCAATCCCATCCCCGCCTTGCTTTCTCCCACCTCCATGTAATCTTTCTTGTGCAGGATGAATCCCATTTTTCCAGGAATATCTACCATGGCTCAGTCTTTTCTTGAGGAGCTATACTAGTATATTCCCCACCTCACTGACATTGTGCCACGCCCAGGGCAAGGTGCGAGGACTTGAGAGGTGCTGAATCAGACAGGTTGCTTTTGACACATGCAGAGGGTAACCATGGGTGAAAGGTGTTAGGTCTCCTCTGACCACGGATCTCCTAGTGTACTGACATTACTACAACTGGGGGGACAGCTGAAATTTGGCTAGAATAGTGGGAAGGCTCTGAGTTCAGAAGTGGGGGCTGTAGCAATCCCCCAGGACAGTCTCCAATCTGCTATGGAGGCCAGATGCCAATGTGTTTAAACAAAACCGGCAAGGACAACAGGAGATGTGGTTTTGTTGTCACACAGTTTTCCTTGGGAGGAGGCACGGGAATGGTAGACATGATAGACATCTTTGGGCTAGATGATTGGTTGTGGGAGGGGGATAAGAAAGTAAGGTGGTTTTGGCATGTTTCCTTAGTATGAAACACAGCTGAGAATCTTCTCTAAGTAGGGTTGCCCAAAACAGGACATTTGAATTTCAGATAAATAATAACTTTTTTAGTAGAAGTATATCCCAAATATTGCAATCATATAAGGTTTCTTCCTTTGAGAGAGAATGGTTAAGTCAGGGAAGGATGCAGGAAGCTGAAGGGGTTCCCCTTTTCTCTGAAATTGGGTCAGTTGTTAAGGGTGCCTTTTGAAGCCCACCCGTTATGGCGCAGTGGTTGAGTATCGACCTACGTACCAAGAGGTCATGGTTCAATTTCTGATCAGGGCACATGCCCGGTTGCGGGCTCCGTCCCCAGTAGGGGGCGTGCAGGAGGCAGCTGATCAACGATTCTCTCTCATCATTGATGTTTCTATCTCTCTCTCCCTCTCCCTCTCTGAAATCAATTAAAAAAATAGGCTATATAATAAAGGGCTAATATGCTAATTAGAACGAACAGCAGAACGGCGGTCTGGGCGACCTGGACAAAGCCGTTGCTGTGAGGGCCGAGCCCCTTGCACAAATTTCGTGCATCAGGCCTCTAACACACACACACACACACACACACACACACACACACGCACGCACGCGCGCGCGCGCTGGAGGCCTGGTGCACAAAAATTTGTGCACTCGGGTGGGTCCCTCAGTCCGGCCTGTGCCCTCTCGCAGTCTGGGGCCCCTTGGGGGCCCCTTCCCCTGGCTGCTGGCACCAGTTTTCCTCCAGCGCCCAGAACCCAGGCCTTCGCTCTTTGCTGGGAGGGGCCCGGGCCCCGGGGGTGTGGCGGAGGCCGGTGTGGTGGGCGAGGGGCTTAGCTCCTCGCTTGCCGCACGCAGGCCCCAGGGGCATGGCAGAGTGTCCGCATCAGGGGGACTCTCCAACCCCACCAGCCACCCTGGTCTCTGACCAGCATTTGGTCTGAGAGGGTCCTTGCCACTGGCACCACTTGTGTGCTCTACCAGGGGGCAGTGTGCTCCCCATGACCCTGAACTCTCAGAGCAGGGATTCCCATTTTGCCCACCCCTGGCCCCAGGAGAGCCAGGACACCAAACCACAGAATTAACTTCTCACCCAGATTCACTCGCCGCGCGGGCCCTGGGGGCGTGGCCGAGGCCAGAATGGCAGGCTTCCCTCTTTGCTCTTCGCTCGCCATGCCGGCCTTCGCTTGCTGCTCCTGCCCAGGGCCAGCTGGCTTCGCTCTGTTGGCGCCTATGTATGCAAACTAACTGCCATCTTTCTTGGCAGTTAATTTGCATATCATCCTGATTAGCCAATGGGAAGCGTAGTGAAGGTACGGTCAATTACCCTTTTGTCTTTTATTAGATAGGGTGTGTGTGTGTGTGTGTTTGTGTGTGTGTGTAGTGGGTTTTGAGGATAGAGCTAGAACTTGCCACTGCTGTTGAAGGAGATATAGATGAGGAGGTGACCAGGGCTGCACAGATATAGACACTAGTGGTGGTGAGGACTCAGGCTTTGGAACCCTGAGTCCTCACCCAGGTCTGTGCTCTTCCTAACTTTGTGGCCTTGAACAATTTACTTATCCTCTCTGCTCTTTGGTTTTATCATCTCTAAAATGGGCTCCCTACTGGGGATTTCAACATGGGGTTGTGCAAATTAGGTGAGGTGACGCAGTAACACAAATCTTTATGGCTGTGTGCTTATTTCAAGCTGTTTTCTGAAGGAGAGAAAGTAGATAGATGAATTGCTTTATTTGTGTTCCTAGTTAGAAACTTAATTTGATTTTTAGAAATATTAGGCAGCTGAATTTTAATTAACACAAATTTGAAATAATTCTTATTATAAGCTCAGCTGGTGTGCCTCAGTGGATTGAGCATCGTCCCATGAACCAAGAGTTCCCGGGTTCGATTCTTGGTCAGGGCACATGCCCAGGTTGTGGGCTCTATCCCCAGTAGGGGATGTGTAGGAGGAAGCTCATCGATGTTTCTTTCTCTCCCTCTCCCTTCCTCTCTATCTAAAAATTAATAAAAAAATGTTTTTCTTTTATTTTTTCATTTATTTTTAATTTTTATTTATTTATTTTTAAAAAATATTTTTATTGATTTCAGAGAGGAAGGGAGAGGGAGATAGAAACATCAATGATGAGATAGAATCATTGATTGGCTACCTCCTGCACACCCCCGACTGGGGATCAAGCCCACAACCGAGGCATGACTGGAATCAAACCTGGGACCCTTCAGCCCATAAGCTGACACTCTATCCACTGAGCCAAATCAGCTAGGGCTCTTTTTTTTTTTTTTAAATATATATTTCTATTGATTTCAGGGAGGAAGGGGGAGGGAGAGAGTGATAGAAACATCAACAATTAGAGAGAATCATTGATCAGCTGTCTCCTGCATGCCCTCTACTTGGGATTGAGCCCACAACCTGGGAAAGTGCCCTGACTGGGAATCAAACCATGACCTCTTGGTTCATAGGTTGATGCTCAATCACTGAACCACACTGGCTAGGCTATTTATTGATTTGAGAAAGAGAGAAAGGAAAGGGGGGGGGGAGAGAGAGAGAGAGAAAGAGAGAGAGAGAGAGAGAGAAAGAGAGAGAGAGAGAGGCGTTTTGTTGATCCAATTATTTATGCATTCATTGGTTGCTTCTTATATGTACCCTGACTGGAGATGGAGCCCACAACCTTTGTGCTTGGGGACTCCACTCTACACAACTGAGCTATCTGGCCATGGCTTCTATAATATATCTTAATGGCTGCATATTATATTGATGCACTAAAGTTTTTAAAATCAATCTCCTTTATAGAATAGGTTGTCTGGAGTTTGAAAACACAAATTAATCACACAATATTTCTTGGTAATCTACATTAACAGAAACCCCATATGCATTTTTTAAAATATATTTTTATTGATTTTAGACAGGAAGGGAGATGGAGAGATAGAAACATCAGTGATGAGAGAGACTCATTGATCAACTGCCTCCTGCACGCCCCACACTGGGGATCAACCCCACAACCCAGGCATGTGCCCTAATTGGGAATTGAACAGTGACCTCCTGGTTCATAGGTCGATGCTCAACCACTGAGCCATGCCAGCTGAGCCCCATATGCATTTAAAAAAACCTCAAAAGTGATATTTAAAACAATAGAATAAAATAATTTCATTGCTCTAATACAACTAATTTTAGTTCATCTTCTGTCAGCATAACTCTGTGTGTTTGTGTGTGTGTGTGTGTGTGTGTGTGTGTGTGTGTGTGTGTGTGTGTGTTTAGGGTTTAGGTTAGTTCCAGTTATTGATGTAGCTGAATTATGTTACCTGGATACCTCTTGGAGAACATTACGTCACCTTGACCTGAGGCATTAATATTTAACAGACGTGAGATCAATGGATTGATGATAGCAAAATTAATCCAATCCACCTGGGTTTCTATCTGTTGATAGAACAGCAAATCTTTTCTACAAGACAGAAAGCAAGGGCTTCTGGAAGAGGCAACTGAAAGCAGTTGTGGCCTGTAGAATCTGGATTTGGAAACAGGCTTCTCCATTGGTTTTCTTTCACCTTTGTTCTCAGACAGGCTTCTGGAAGGTCAGGCTGCCTCTATCCTTTTTTTTTTTTTTTTTTTTAATCAGAAAATAAATAGAAACATTGGCAGAGAAAAACCCGTTTTGGCTAGGCAATACTATAGTTTGGAAACTCTGGTCTTAGATAAGTTGTCTAGCCTGTGTTGCAGAGAATTCAACTATCAGATAATGGCATTGACTAAATGTTCTGCTGAATCAACTAAATCAGTCTGTATGTTATGCTCCAGTGACCTTGGGCTGCTGTTCCTCTCACCTCTTCACCTTTGGCTTCTGTTAAAGGAGGGTGTCTTGGCAGCATTCTCTCTGCCACAGATGAGTAAGTTTATTATCTGCATATATCTTTTAGATATAAAAAACATCAGTTCTGGGATATGGCCCAACATCTTAATTGACATTAGCCACATGTGTGGTGTTTTTTTTTTGTCTTTGTGAAAATGGTTCAGAACACAGACATCTCTCTAATCATAGGGAATAAATCATTAGGTAAAAACAACTCCCAACCTGAAAAACAGCCACAGTAACTTGCAGACAATTAAACCTACTTACAGCCCTAGCCGAGTCCTGGGGTCAATTCCAATCAAGGGCACATGATTGGCTCTCATCATTGATGTTTCTATCTCTCTCCCTCTCCCTTCCTCTCTAAAATCAATGAAAATATATTAAAAAAAGCCAACTTACTTCCATCTGCTCAGGTCATACTTTTTGGCAGGCACTTTTCATGTATATTACATTATTTAAACCTCAGAGAATGAAGTCTTATTATAATTGTTCAGAAATTAATTCATTCAGTCACAGGTTACTGTCCAGCCCCTTACAGTCCCCTCTCTGGCTGAACTCCTCCCCTCTCTGAACTCTCTGCTCTGCTCCTCTATTTACTCCCGTCCAGCCACACTAGTTCCTTGCTGCTCATCAAGGCCATTTACCAACTCAGAGCATTTGCACTTGCTGTTCCCTCTATCCCAGAAATCCATGTAACTCCCTCCCTCACATCCTTAGAGTCTTGTCTCAATTATCACCGTTACAAAGTGGCCTTGTCAAAAAAAAAGATGTTCTTGACTCTATTTAAAATTGTACTCCCCTGGTCAGGGTACATACAAGAATCAAACAATGAATGCATAAATTAAGTGGAACAACAAATTGATGTTTCTCTCTCTCTCTGCCCCCTGAAATAAATGTATACTTTTTTTTAAATTGTGCCTCCTGCCCCCATGCTTCATATCCTCTTTTTTTTTTTAAATATAGTTTATTGATTTTTTACAGAGAGGAAGGGAAAGGGATAGGGAGTTAGAAACATCGATGAGAGAGAAGCATTGATCAGCTGCCTCCTGCACACCCCTACTGGGGATGTGCCTGCAACCAAGGTATATGCCCTTGACCGGAATTGAACCTGGGACCCTTTAGTCCCCAGGCCGACGCTCTATCCAATGAGCCAAACCGGCTAGGGCTTCATATCCTCTTCTTTATCACCATATAGGATGACATATAGATTACTTCCTCATTTTGATTATTGGTGGTCTCTCCCCACTAAAATATAAATTCCAGTGAGAGTAGGAACTTTGTTTTGCTCACTACTCTATCCCCAGTGCCTAGACAGCGCCTAGCACAGAGTAGGCTCAACAAATATTTTTTGAATAAATGAATTATGAAAGGCCACTCAGGCAGCAAATAGTGGAGGTGGAAATTCAAAAGTTGGGTCTCGTGGTTTGAAACTGTTTCTCTTTTCTGAACTCCATGCTTTCTCTGGAAAGATAAAAAGATTTTCTTTCAAAAGTGAACATAGGAAAGTGTTAATGGAAGGTAATGTGAAACCTGTTCCATCATCCTCCCACAATATCTGATACGTGTGATCCTTGCTAAAATATCATAAGCCAATTGGAAATCTGCATTTAAAGAAAGATTTGCAGAGCTCAAAGAAGCCAGAATGATTGAATAGTTGCTAAATTGATATTTGAGTAAAGGTTAAGGGTTAGGGTCACTGGTAAGAAGGAAGGCTAAGGGGTCACAAATGACTTCAAGTGTTTGGAAGGTTAAAATGAGATTCCCTAACCAATCATTGGTCATTTCTAACAAGGATGCAACAAGATGAAATGGGTCTTTTGTTAGTTTCCCTCTGATGGACACTTACATCTAATCTTTTGCTAATAGAAAGAATATTGCATTGAATATTCTTTTTTTAAATAATTAATTTTTAAAAAAATATTTTTTATTGATTTCAGAGAGGAAGGGAGAGGGAGAGAGAGAATCATTGATTGGCTGCCTCCTGCACACCCCCTCCTGGGGATCGAGCCTGCAACCTAGGCATGTGCCCTTGACCAGAATCAAACCTGGGACCCTTGAGTCCTCAAGGCCGACGCTCTATCCACTGAGCCAAACCGGTTAGAGCAATAATGGTTTTAAAACCATTGGCATGAACTTATGGCAGCCACCTTAGGATTTTCTTAGCTTTTTGGGACTTTGTTCGATTCTGTGCTTATTAGCACTACACCAGGTAATTAGAGGAATCAAAGAAATTCTCTAGGAATTGCCTTACCTGACACTTTAGTAGAATCTTAATGCAAATATTTATTGAATAACAAATCTCTAGAGAGGCTTGGAGAAATGTGAAAGTGGTTTAGGGAGAAAACTCCTGAGGCAGGCTTAAACAGTATTGGCTCCAACTGTCAAATCAGTTTGTTTGTTTTTTTAATTATTGATTGGTTGATTTGAGAGAGAGGGATTTGTTGTTTCATTTATTTATGCATTCATTTGCTAAGTCTCGTATGTACCCTGACCAGGGATCAAACTGTAACATTGGTGTATCTGGATGATGCTCTAACCAACTGAACTACCTGGTCAAGGGTCTCAAATCGGTTAAAAAAAAAAACCCACAAACATTTTTATTCCTTTTGCCCACTTCCCCATGTAATATTTGTCCTTCTACCCAGTATAAGCAGCTGGCTTATGGGGTGGGGACGGGGGGTGGTTGCCGAGCAAATTTTCTTGGACCTGCTGCTCTCGCACTGCTGGCATTATTGGAATAAACATTCATACATGATTCAACCCTGTCTTTGCTTAATTGGCTCAAGTAGTGACAGGTACCTGGATCCATTGGTTGTCAGGTTTCAGCTATACGAAACTATTAGCCTAAACCATTGTGGAAAACAGTATGGAGTTTCCTCAAAAAAATTAAAAATGGAACTCCCATTTGACCCAATAATCCCACTTCTAGGAATATATCCCAAGAAATCAGAAACACCAATCAGAAAGGATATATGCACCCCTATGTTCATAACGGCACAATTTACAATAGCTAAGATTTGGAAACAGCCTAAGTACCTATCAGCAGATGAGTGGATTAGAAAACTGTGGCACATCTACACAATGGAATATTATGCTGCTGTAAAAAAGAAGGAACTCTTACCATTTGCAACAGCATGGATGGATCTGGAGAGCATTATGCTAAGTGAAATAAGCCAGTTGGAGAAAGATAAATATCACATGATCTCACTCATTTGTGGAATATAATGAACAATATAAACTGCTGAACAAAAATAGAGGCAGAGAAAAAAGTATTTTAGAATAGAAGTAATCCTGTTATTTGTAGATTTTTAATATTTCCTACAGCTTTTGTGATATTATACTATGTCAGTACAGTTTTGGTAATATTATTATGTTTAAAATATTTTTTTCTTGGAATATTAATGTTTATTGCATGTAATATTATATTTAAAATAATTTTTCTTGAAATATTAATGTTTATTGTATGTTACATTATATTTTAAATTGTTTTTCTTGAAATACTGTTTATTGCATGCAACATTATCATATTTAAAATAATTTTTCTTGAAATATTAAAAAATTTTATGTGTAAACAAACAAACAAACCCCAAAAGGATTAGCCTAAAAGGATCAGAAAACATCAAATCAGTTTCAACTGATCCTATTTCACAGGTTGGGATCCTTTTTATTTTGGGTGAACTACCAAATTAACAGGGTTGACTAACATCTGGCTCCATTGTCCCCAAAGCTGGATCTCTCAGACCTTACAGTTTCTGTAAGGCAAAAATAGGCAGTTCAGCTTTTCTTTTTCTTTCTTTCTTTTTTTTTTTTTAAAAGCTAGATGCTATGTAACATTTTAGCATTATTTCTTTTGTTTTGAAGTCCTTTTGTTTGGGAAAATTGAGGGTTGAAAGTTTTTATGATTAAACATTTCCCTCTCCCAAGGCATATACACCTAGTAAAACACTGTCCAAATAGCTAACAGATTAATTGCTATATTATTTACAGTTTTAATATTTTATTGTGTGGCTGTAGTTTAGACAACAGAAAGGAGCTGGTAATTACTCTCCAATTGCATGATGGTTGCCATGTGCTTTCTTGGCCCACTATTCCCATGTAATTAGAGCTATGTGTGCCCTGCAAAACAAAGTGATGCCCTTAACATACATTTGGAAGCATGAAATTAAATTTCCCAGATGGAGGGTAACAATTTCAGTTTTGAGGAATTGATTCCTTCAACCACTTCTTTGGGAAATCCAGAATCTGTCTTCCAAGATGTACAAATAACTTAGGTTTCTGTTTAAGGTTCAGTATGAATAGAAAATTTTTCTGCCAAACTTGGAAAGCAAATTTTTCTTTCTTGCCCTAGCTGATTTGGCTCGGTGGATAGAATGTCGGCCTGCGAACTGAAGGATCCCAGGTTCATGGGCACATGCCAGGGTTGCGGGCTTGGTCCCTGGTGGGGGGCATGCGGGAGGCAGCTAGCTGATCAATGATTCTCTCTCATCATTGATGTTTCTATCTCTCTCTCCCTCCCTCTCCCTCTCTGAAATCAATAAAAATATATTAAAAAATGTTTTTTCTTTCTGATTAGAGAACTGTGCTGGGGATATACATAGTTCTGAAGGTAACCAGGATGGATCCTATCTCTGAGTACCCTGAAAGGGAATATTTTCTAGAGAGGGTCTCGAATTTTAGTGGTTAGGGTCTCTCAGAGACCCAGGCAGAAAATGATCCCAAATGAATTGTGTTGTTTCTCTAAGTCCTCATAAATAGGCTAAGTATGTGAGCAGTCTCCTATGTTTAGAACACTTAATATCATTTTCAGACTTTAGCGAAGTAATTTAAGAATAGCTTATTGATTTTAAGAGAGAGAGGAAGGGACAGGGAAAGAGAGACAGAAACATCTATTGGCTACCTCCTGCATGCCCCCTGCCAGGTATCGAGTTTGTCACCCAGGCATGTGCCCTTGACCAGGAATTGAACTGGCAACATCCTGGTGAATGGGATGACACCCAACCAACTGAGCCACACTGGCCAGGGCTAGCAATGTAATTTAGGAAGATGTGTTTAATTAAACTAAAGTTTAGAGGAGATGATCTGACTGGTCAATTGAATTCAGGGTTTATATCAAGAGTAACCAAGAGTGCTTTCATCTTTGATTTCAATTTTAAAAGTTAAAAACTGCGTTTCCTTTCCCTCCATCAGGGAGCATCCCAGGGTTCCCATGATCACTGTATGTGTATTTCTTGATTCTACCAATTCCTAAATTCTCAGAATTTCACAAGTTGTTCAAACCTGAATCCTCTATATCCCTTTATGAGAGTCTACTGGGCTGGACCTCAGTTTTCCAAGTGGCATCCCCTGAACTCCCTAAGCCCCACTGAGGAGCATCCAAAGCTCTCTCTATTTGGGAAAAGACATGAGAGCAATCAGGGACTCCACTGTTATGACAAAATCCCCACTGACTTTTTCTGTAAGTTTGGTTTGTAACTAAAAACACATACTTTAAAAAATAATTTGTTTATTGGAGAAAATTTGCAAGACACATATGATCAAGAGGAAGAAAATAAAAATTGCCCATGATCTTACCACTTGTAGAGCATCAGAGGTAACACTTTGGTGTAAATTCTTTCAGTCTTGCAACTATGAACATGCTTTTTTTAAAAAAATATATTTTATTGATTTTTTTACAGAGAGGAAGAGAGAGAGATAGAGAGTCAGAAACATCGATGAGAGAGAAACATCGATCAGCTGCCTCCTGCACATCCCCTACTGGGGATGTGCCCGCAACCCAGGTACATGCCCTTGACCGGAATCAAACCCGGGACCTTCCAGTCCGCAGGCCGACGCTCTATCCACTGAGCCAAACTGGTTTCGGCTGAACATGCTTTTTTAAAAAACGTGATATGACTATTTTATAACACATTTTTTTTCTTATTCAGTGAGAATATTTTTCCTGTCCTAGAGTTATTCTTCCTTTATGTCATTTCTAATGGCTGCACAGTACTCCATGCAATCCATATACCTTGGTTTAATTAGCCAATAGTAAAAATATAGGCTGCTTCAATTTTTTTTTCTTTTTATAAGTATTCGTGTGGCAAAATCTTTGGGGATTATTTCCTTATGATAAACTCCTAGAAGTAGAATATCTGTGTCAAAAAGCATGTGTATTTTTAAGCCTTCCTAAATAGATTGCTAAATTATACTCCAAAAAGCATTAATTTATGCTCTTTCTTGATATGTATAATAACTATCTACATTCTTTTGTCCCACATTTACTAATACTGTGTATTAAAATTTGCCAATTTGATAGATAAAAATAATATTTCATCATTGCATAAATATATAGTTCTTTTTCTTACTAGACGGGTGTTTTTTTTTTTTTTTTTAAAGAATCTATTTTGGCATTTTGCATTTCTTTTAGTAAATTGCCTGTGTTTTTTGTTTGTTTTTGTATACTTTTCCCTGGGTGCTGGTCATTTTCTGGTAGATTGGTAAGTATTGTTTAATAGAATTTTTGAGCCTCACTCTCAGATATTACATCTTGATTTTGTAGAAAACTTCTGAATAAATGTTCTCATTAATCTACAGCAAAGTTTTTTGCCTCTCTATGAAGTTTACATATGCTGAATACTAGTTCAATTCCAGATGGTTTTTCAGGAAATTTAGTTTACAATATGCTGATGGCCTCTTTGGATTTATGAAGACTAGTCCTAGAGTTTTAAGCATTATCCCACATTTTTATACATTTTCTGGATTATTTAAGGTTTATTTTCCCCCCTCTATTTCCCAAGTGCATCCTATTTTCTTCTTCTTACATTTTACAAATGTCCTATTTTTTTAAAGTTCTCCTGGTTTACTGTTTTTCATTTTAAGGCGACCACTAGGGAGAAGAGCTAAAAGTATTGGAATGCTCTGTAAATCCTGCAAGTCTGTTGCTTTCTGTCTTCACCTTCCAGAGGTTTGTGGGTAGAGAGCTGAAGATGTCAGCAGCTGCAGGAACGTCCCCAGCCATCAGCTGCATGTTATAGACACGATGTGGTTTGCCAGAGATGGAAGGGACTAGGCTGGCCCACTTTCAGATTTCGCCAAAATTATCTTTCTTCTTTTACGTTCTTAACTAGTTTATTATCATTCCCTCCCAACCCTCCGCCCCCACTCTATCACATGTAATTTAAGCAAAAATGTTTTTATTTATTTTTAACTTATTTTGAAATAATTTGACTTACATAAACATTGCAAAAATAGCACAAAGAATTCCCTTTACCCAGATTCCCCAAATGTTAATATTTACCACATTTGTTTTATCATTTTCCCCTCTCTTTCTTCATATATTCATACTTTTTCCCATTTGACACACATGATGAACATAAGATGATGCCCCTTTACCCCTAAATATATACTTTAATGTATGCTTCCTAAAAAACATAGCACTATTATAAAAATCAGGAAATGAACATTTACATAATATTATTATTCTAATCAAGAGTTTATTAAAATTTTATCAAGTATCTTAATATTGCCATTTATGGCCAATGGAAAAAAAATAATTTTTAGGATAAATGTTTTTTTTCCCAATTGATTATTTTTCTTAGAAAGGAAGGGAGAGAGAAACAGCAATGTGAGAGAGAAACATCAATTGGTTGCCTCCAGTATGCGCCCCAATAGGGGATAGAACCCACAAGCTAGGTGTGTGCCACGACCAGGAATCCAACCCACAACCTTTTGGTGTAGGGGACAATGCCCAACCAACTGAGCCGCCTGGCCAGGGCTAGGGTAAAAGTGTTTTGATTGATCACCTGGATTAGTGGTTTCCCCAATCTATGATTTTATTTTTTTATTGATTTTTTTTACAGAGAGGAAGGGAGAGGGATAGAGAGTTAGAAACATCAATGAGAGAAAAACATTGATCAGCTGCCTCCTACACACCTCCTACTGGGGATGTGCTCGCAACCAAGGTACATGCCCTTGACTGGAATCGAACTTGGGACCTTTCAGTCCACAGGCCGACGCTCTGCCACTGAGCCAAACCGGTTAGGGCTAGGATTATATTTTAAGTTAAAAAGTAAAAACTAAATACATATTCAAATATGACATTAAATCTTTAAAAGTATTTTTTTTTATTGATTTCAGAAAGGAAGGAAAAGGGGGACGGGGGAGGGGGAGGGGGAGAGAGAGAGAGAGAGAATCATTGATTGGCTGCCTCCTACACACCCAACACTGGGGATCAACTCCGCAACCCAGGCATGTGCCCTGACCGGGAATTGAACCGTGACCTCCTGGTTCATAGGTCGACGCTCAACCACTGAGCCATGCTGGCAGAGCATGACATTAAATTTTTAACACACTGGAGACTACCAATATATTAATGTGTTCTTGTCAATTGTACAAAAAATATAAATGCTTTACATTTAACCTTATAAAATAATGCTTTTATGTTTTCTTTTTTGTTGTGTGTTGGTCATTTTCCAGATTTGCTTTATTATTTTCTCTCTGTCTATATATTGATATATACATACTTATATAAACACATACATATATAATTACATATATTAATTATGTACATATAATTTTGCTTTTAGATTCATTCCTTACCCTTCTCCTGCTCTCTGTTTCATAGGGAACTCCATTTATTTCCCAGGCTGCTAGCTGTCTCTCATGGAGATTTGGCCAATAGGATGCACTGGTAAAAGACTGTAGGCAAAAGAAAGAAACCAAGGAAGAAGGAAGTGTTTCTTAGTCTCTATCTCTGACTGAGGTGGCTTCTCTCTCATGGCTCTGGCCCAACAACCTTTCTCCTGTGGTCTCATTATGAATGGCCCCAACTTCTGGACTCTGGCAATACTACCTCTTCGCATTGTCCCTCTAGCTCTAGGAATAATAGCTGCTTCCTGCTCTGGCTAATCTCTGGTTGTCTTACTGTTTCCTGTTTGGCTTCTCAGCTCTTCCATCACCTATGTAACCAATTCCTAAAATTAAATCCCCCCTGTTTGAAATGCCTAAAGTAGTTTCTGTTTTCTTGACTCAACTATGGCTGATAACACAGGGTAAGATTTTGTTTGAAAATGTCCTTGCTCAAATAACTTCAGCCACTGCCATGGATGACTGCCTCAAGCCTTCATTTTACTTATATCTATTTATTATCCATTCAGTCACATGCTATATAGTGAGTTCCAAATAGGTAGCATGTTAGTATGTTAGGTGATAAGGATTCAAAGGAGAACATGAGTAACAACAATGACTAATATTTACTGAGTACTTACTATATATTTAAGTGCTTTAACATTATATTCTTATACTAGAGGCCCGATGCACAAAATTCGAGCAAGAGTAGGCCTTCCTTCCCCCGGCTGCCAGCACTGGCTTCCCTCTAGCACCTGGGACCCCGGCTTCCCTCGCAGCCCCAGCTTCGTCTGGAAGGTCGTCCGGAAGGATGTCCAGTCTAATTAGCATATTAAAGCCTTTATTATTATAGATTAGTTCTCTACTGCTGCATAAAAAATTGCCTGAAAACATAACGGTTTAAACAACAAGCATTTATTATCTCAGTTTCTGTGGGTAAGGGATTTTGAAGAGCTTTAGCAGGTTGGTTCTGGCTTAGGGTCTCTCAAGAGTTTTCTGTCAGATGTCAGCAGGGACTGCAGTCTTCTGAAGACTTGACTGGGGCTGTAGGATTCACTTCCAAGATGACTTCCTCATGGGGCTGTTGGCAGGAAGTCTCAGTTCCTCACCATGTGAACCTCTGCATTGCTGATTGAGTGTCCTCACAAGAAGGCAGTTGACTTCCTCCAGAGCAAGTGATCCAAAGCCATGTCCCCCTCTCCTGGCCTGATTGCTCCTAAATGCCCCCCCCCCCACCAGCCTGGTTGCCCCCAACTGCCCTCCCTGCTGGCCTGGTTGCCCCCAATTCCCCCGCCGGCCTGGTCACCCCACGCAGCCTGCTGTTCAGTTGTTTGGTTGTCCCTCACTAATCCCCTTGCCGGCCTGGTCGTAGGCAGCCATCTTGTGATGGGGTGAGGGTTAATTTGCATATTACCTCTTTATTACATAGGATGGGGAGACTGACATTAGTCTAGCAATCTCTCTCTCTCATTTAGTCCCTGGTCCCAAGTGCAATTCTTTTTTTTTTTTTTTTTTTTGAGTGGCTAGCAGACAGTAGTTCCCAATCCTGGCTGCACATTAGAATCACCTGGAAAGAGGGTTCAAGAACTATTGATGCCTAGGACATAACTTATAAATAAGAATCTTTGGGGCCCTGGCCCAGTGGCTCAGTTGGTTGCAATGTTGTCCCAAAAGGTTGTGGGTTTAATTCCCCGTCAGGGCATATACCTAGGTTGTGGGTTTGATCCCCAGTGGAGGCCTGTGTGAGAGGCAACAAATCAATGTTTCTTTCTCACATCAATGTTTCTCTCTCTCTTCCTTCCTCTCTCTCTCAAAAAAAAAATAAAAAATCAATAAATCAATAAATATATCCTTGGATGAGGATTAAAGAAAAAGAAGAATCTTTGGGGTTGAGATGCAGTCATCGCTTATTATATTTTATTGTATTTTTTTAAAGCTCCTTGAGTGATTCCAATGTGGCCAGGGTTGAGAGCAGTTGCAGTGCTCAATTCTGCCTTACAATTTTGTACATGGAAGTACAAAGAGCTCAGTTTCTAGCTGCTGTTGTGTTGGGGCAAGGTATTCTTTCTAAAGGAGCTTTTCTACACATTTTTTTAATTTAAAATAATTTTTAAATGTCATGGTTTGTGGAAGTTTTTTTGTTTTGTTTTGTTTTAATCCTTACACGAGGATATTTTTTCCATTGATTTTTAGAGAGAGGGAAAGAGAGCGGAAAGACAGAGAAACATTGATGTGAGAAAAACATCAATTGGTTGCCTCCTGCATGCACCCTGACCAGTGCCCTGGGCTGGGGAGGAGCCTGCAACCCAAAGGAGGTACATGCCCTTGACCAGAATTGAACCCAGAACCCTTTGACTCACAGTCCAACCCTCTATCCACTGAGCCAAACTGGCTAGGGCTGGAAGTTTTTTAAAAAAAAGTTTTTATTGAGTTTAGAGAGAGGAAGGGAGAGGAAGAGAGAGATAGAAACATCTATCAGATGCCTCCTGCACGCCCCCTACTGGGGACCAACCCCCCCTCCCCCCCCCCCCCGCCCCAGGAATTGAACTGGTGACCTCTTGGTTCATGGGTCAATGCTTAACCACTGTGCCACACCAATCTGGCACGGAAGTTAGTTTTTTTATGTGTTTTAAAAAATATTTTCAGAGAGGAAGGGAGAGGAAGAGAGAGAATCATTGATTGGCTGCCTCCTGCACACCCCACACTGGGGATAGAGCCTGCAACTCGGGCATGTGCCATTGATGAGAATCGAACCTGGGACCCTTCAGTCCACAGGCTGAAGCTCTATCCACTGAGCCAAACCAGCTTGGGTGGAAGTTTGTTTTTTTCAAATTTGGCCAGGGAAAGACATGGTGGGACATATTTTGTTTGACTGAAGATATCACTTTTTATGAATGAGCTGACTCTAATCTTCTTAAAGCCAGAAGACCCCTTTTTCACTGGCTTCTACCACTCCATATATCAAGAAGTAAAAAAGAAAATCACACCAGCAAATCAGTTGTAAAGGTTTCACTCCAGGGAGGGCTGCATAGATGAAATGAAGTTGAGGATACAAATTATCTTTTCATTTCTGACATTAGCTAAGTCTTTCTGATTCTTCTCTCCCAGTCCATCCAGAGGTCTGTAGAATCATTCTGCTCCCAGGGTCATGAGGGGGTTTATTCTACTCCCACAAGAAAGCAAAGCACCATCTTGTTACTGATTTTCTTGCCTCTCATAAGATAGGTTGTCTGCTTGTTCTCATCTGTAGTCTCCTAGAGAGCTGGGACCAAGTGTCATTTATTTTTCAATATCCAAATCTTAACAGTGTCTTATACATACCAAGTGCTCAAAACATTTGCAGCATTGAATTAGTGTACTTATTTCATTTTCAGAGGTTGAAGATGGTGATTTGTTATCTGGTAGGTCACAAAATGAAAGATGTCAAGAGAAGGGAGGGACACAGCATTTATTTATTTATTTATTTATATTTTAAAATTTATTTATATGCAAGAGAGAGAAAGAAGAAGGGATGGAGGGAGGAAGGGAAAGAGAGAGAGAGAGAAAGAGAGAGAGAGAAAGAGAGAGAGAGAGAAACATCGATTTTTATTTCACTTATTTATGCATTCATTGGTTGATTCTGTAGCCTGACCAAGGATAGAACCTGCAACCTTGGTGTATTAGGACGCCCTAACCAACTGAGCTATCCAGACAGGGCCAATGCTATGATACTTTAAAAATAGAAATCTGATCATGTCGCTGCCTTGGCAAAAATCACCTCTATGGGGAAGCTCGCAAAGTCCTGCATGACCTGGCCGTTGCCTAGCTCTCCAGCTGCATTCTGACTTCTTCCACGCTCTTTCAACCCACCCACAGGCTTATGCACTTGCTGTCCCTCTGCCTGCAACTCTTTCCCCAGGCTCTTTGCATGACTGGCTCCTTCATAGGTTCTAGGTCTCTGAGAGGCATTCCATGACCACTCTACCTAAAGTAATCTCAATGTGAAATTACCTTATTTATTTATTTACTTGTTGAAAGTTTGTGTCCCTGAACCCAAATATAGGTGCCACTTTGTCCATCTTTTCTTTCTTTTTTTACACTTTGTCCATCTTGATCACTCTTGTATCCCCAATATCTGACTCACAATAGGCACTCAATCAATATTTATTAAATGGCCCTAGCCATTTTGGCTCAGTGGATAGAGCATTGGCCTGTGGACTGAAGGAAGGTGGATTTGATTCCAGTCAAGGGCATGAACCTCATTTGCAGGTCCAATCCCAGGCCCTGGTTGGAGTGCATGCAGGAGGCAACCAATCAATGTATCTCTTTCACATCAATGTTTCTCTCTCCCCATCCCTTCCACTCTCTCTAAAAATCCATGGAAAAATATCCTCGGGTGAGGATTAACTATATATATATATATATATATATATATCCATATATATTAAATGACTGACTAAATACATAGAAAAAGGAGTACTGTTATTCAGTTAAGGAGGTATAAGATACTATAGGCAGAATAGTGGTCATGGATTATAGAATACAGTATTTTTTAACAGCCTTGATAATTTAAAAAAGACTCACATGTTAATAACATTTCCCCCAAAGCTTAGAATGTTATTTTCCATATTCATGTATTTTCTTTTTAAAATAGTTCTATGGGGTGGAGGGCGAACAATGATATTTATTTTGGAAACACAAACATAAAAATAACTTTTATTTTACATGCTGAGAGTAGAAATATGACCCCTATGCTATGCAAGATTTGCAATATAGCTGAAAATGAACAAGACACTGGCATTCCAATCTATTATAACTGGACCAGAACTTCAATCACCAGCTGAAAAAATAAACATGGGGTCAGCAGGCATTTGCCCTGCGCCCTGAGTGCATTCCAAAGTGAAAACCTTGTGCAAATGACCTAAAGATCTAATGCTTCCTGATTCATAATTCATGCAAAGCCACCTAAGATAGGGTAGAATGAGCCATGGCAGGGTGTGCTTGCCTTGTAGGAGAATGGCTGAGGGGATAGGGATGTCATATCTGGGCCAAAGAAACTGAAATTTCTAGCCTTTTCTTTTCCAGTGATCAAACAACTACAGCCACTAACAGAGAGCTAATTTTGTTGGACAGGGGACAAAACAGCCCCAACCCCAGGGTTTGCAGCAGTTGCCTGGTGCTAGCAAGGAGCAGAACAGGGAGGTGTGGAGGGCCAGCTGAGACATCTGCTGGGTTGTTGCTCCCCGTGGGTTGAGACACACTAGTTGGGACCTGCTATGTAAGGATGCCTGATGCAAAGTGAACCTGGGTAGGACCAGAGGCCTCTGTATTTATCTCTACAATAAATGGGAAAGACTGAAAATGAGTGATGTGCTCTGCTTGATTTGGGGGTTATACAGAGGTACTAGTATAAGCCACATTGCCATAATTTCCCCAACCATTCCTCTCTCAAATAATCTTGCCTTTTTCTCCTTTATCTGATTTTTTCCCCCCTCAGAGTAGAAAACAGCAGAAATAATTGTTACTTCAAGTACCCAGTCGTAGCCTATGTTTATCTGCCATAACACAATTTTTTGGTTCTTTGAATATGTCATGCTTTCTATTGCCAATTTAGTGGTATGAAACATTAACCATCTTATTATGCTCACAAACTCTGTGGGTTAGGAATTTGGGTAGGGCACAGCGGGGATGTCTTGTCTCTGCTCCATGGTGACTGGGCCCTCAGCTGAAAAGACTCAAATCCAGGTGGTGGAGGCGGGGGGGGGGGGGGGGGTGGTCGGGGGAGGGCGGTTGAATGGCTGGGGCTATGATAATCTGAAGTTCTCCATCACTCACATCTGGTGTCTGAGCTGTTATAATGCAAGGCTGGCTTCAGTGGGACTACTGACTGGAGCACCTGCTATGGCTTCTCCATGTGGTTTGGGCTTCTCAGCATGGAGGTTGGCTTTCAAGAAGGAGCATCATTTCAAGAGAACTAGGTGGAAGCTGCAAGACCTTTTTTGTTCCTAACTCAGAAGTCAGGCAATGCCACATTCTACTGGTGACAAGAGAGATAGAGGCCATTCTAGATTCAGAGGGAGGGAAATTAGGTTGCATCTCTTGATGGAGTGGTGGCAGAGTTACACTGCAGAAGGTCATTATGTTGGGCCCTTGTGTGCCTGCTGAAGACAATGCCTATATTATTGTTAAAAGTCTTGTTTTATTTTATTTTTAAATATATTTTTATTGATTTTTTACAGAGAGGAAGGGAGAGGGATAGAGAGTTAGAAACATCAATGAGAGAGAAACATCGATCAGCTGCCTCCTGCACACCCCCCACTGGGGATGTGCCCGCAACCAAGGTACATGGCCTTCGCTGAAATCGAACCTGGGACCTTTCAGTCCGCAGGCTGACGCTCCATCCACCGAGCCAAACCGGTTAGGGCTAGAAGTCTTGTTTTAGCAGACAGGGTGTACAAAGCACACCTTTGAGATCCTTAGAAGCCTATGTTTAGCTGAAAGATTTTATGAGGCACCACCTTAGATGTTTTGAGGTTTTAAGTAGGGGTCCTACAGGCCCACTCTGGCTTTGATCTTTGCCCTGAAAAGTCTTAAATTTGAGAATTGTTTGCCTTCTGGAAGAGCTGGGAACAAGAAATAGTTTTATTTTCCAAATTGGATAAGTCCTGGCTCTTTTATAAAGTTCTTTCAAATTTTTTACTTTTTTTTTTTTTTTTTTTTTTTTTAGCTCATTTCTGTCCAAATCTTATTATCACAGCTATAAGAAACCAGTTTCAACACCCTGCCCAGAAATCTCCTTAAGTACATCACTGAGTTCATTAGGTACAGCTCCTGTTTTCCATGTTATGGCAGGAAACAGGGCTACTAAACTCTCCATCACTATGTAAAAATACTCCCTCTTAAAAAAAAATACTCCCTCTTCCTCCAGCTTCCAAAAATTTTCTCATTTCCCTGTAAGCCCTCACTGACAGTCCCTGGAGCTCTGGCAGGCTTCTGCTAGCGATCTCAAAACCTCTTACAGCTTCTGCTTGCCACTAGTCCCACATGTATTAGACTTTTCTTATGGCAGCATCCATTCCCATGTAATAAAATCCATTCTGATTATCATCGCTATATTACAAACTACCTCAAACTTAGTGGTCTAAAATAATAACCATTTTATTTGACTTATTATGTGGATAAGGTAGAACAGGGAAGGCTTGTCTCTGCTCCACAATGTCTGGATCTTCAGTGAGAAAGACTTGAACATCAAGCGTGACTGATTTGACACTAAATCATCTAGCAGCAGTTCTCAACCTGTGGGTCGCGAACAATGAAAATACATCCTGCATATCAGATATTTACATTACGACTCATAACAGTAGCAAAATTACAGTTATGAAATAGCAAAAAAAGTAATTTTATGGCCCTAACTGGTTTGGCTCAGTGGATAGAGCGTCGGCCTGCGGACTGAAGGGTCCCAGGTTCGATTCCGGTCAAGGGCATATACCTTGGTTGCAGGTACATCCTCAGTAGGGAGTGTGCAGGAGGCAGCTGAATTGATGTTTCTCTCTCATCAATGTTTCTAACTCTCTATCCCTCTCCCTTTCTCTCTGTAAAAAATCAATAAAATATATTTTTTAAAAATAATAATTTTATGGTTGGGGGTCACCACAACATGAGGAACTGTATTAAAGGGTCGCAGCATTAGGAAGGTTTAGAACTACTGAAGAGTTCTTCATTCACATACCTGATGCATGGACCAGAATGTCTCAAAAGGCTGGGCATACCTGGAATCTGTATGGTTTGGGCTTCTCACAGCGAGGCAGCTGAATTCTGAAGGGGCATCTCCTGAAAGTGAACATTTCAAAAGAACCTGGTGGAAGCTGTATGGCCTTTTCTGACCTAGTCTCAGAAATCATGCAACATCACTTTACTACCATCTATCAGTACTGGATCACTTTAAACTTAATGCATAGCCTGAGGTTTGTAGGACCCAAGAATGTACATTTGGGCTACAAATCTACACTAGAAATGTTGCTAGTCTGTGGTTATAACTTTTGGGGACAGTTCCCCCTCCCCACACTCTTCCACCCCCACTCTATACAGCACCACAGGGGTAGGAGTAGGGATAGGTTTATTTCTGGTCCAAACTTTATGACACAGGGTCTCCTATCCGCCCCCCATCTAGGATAGGTCCTGATCTTTGTCCTTCATGCGAACTGAAGTTCAAGTTTGACAAGTTTGGTCATTTTCCTCAAAAGTAGCTTCACCTAACTGGTTTGGCTCAGTGGAAAGAGCGTCAGCCTGCAGACTGAAAGGTTCCAGGTTCAATTCCGGTCAAGGGTATGTACCTTGGTTGCGGGCACATCCCCAGTAGGGGGTGTGCAGGAGGCAGCTGATCGATGTTTCTCTCTCATTGATGTTTCTAACTCTATCCCTTTCCCTTCCCCTCTGTAAAAAGTCAATAAAATATATTAAAAAAAAAAAGTAGCTTCAATGCTCCACTTACTTGTTTTGGTTCATGCCTTCACTTCTGTTTTAGCATGATATTTTCCTTACTATATTGCAAGCTGCTTTTAAGAAGATGGTTCTGCCTTGGCCAGGTAGCTCAGTAGGATAGAACATTGTCCCAATACACCAATATTTCAGATTTGATCCCTGGTCAGGGCACATTCAGGAGTCAACCAATGAATGCATAAATAAGGAACAGCAAATCTGTTTTTTTCTCTCTCTTCCTCTCTCTCTAAAGTCAATTTTAAAAAAGAAGACATTTTTTTATATTTAAGCCAGCAATTTTAGTTGTTTTCAATAAGACAGTGAGTCTGAATACAGTCTGCTATATTACTGAAAATGGAAGCCCAAATCTCAATAAATTGTACCTTCATCCACTTGGTTGTTTATTTCATAAGCTTAGAAGTCCATTTAAAAATGATTTATTGCCATATAATTAGCATACTATACAATTCATGCACTAAATGCACAATT